>NW_024744357.1:46932-156932 GCF_018991925.1 Homarus americanus | reverse complement strand
GCAAATTACCATCACAAAGCAATAGGGCATCAATATAGTCTTGCCTGTGGCATGACTTGCTTTGTGAAGGAATAGTCCTCTAAATGGCTCAATCTTTCCTTAGTTAGGCAAATCTTAATCTTACTGCACTGACTGGGAAATATTGTGAACTGTCAAATGAAAGTAGCACTGTATGGTCTATGATAATGCTTCATAAAATGAAAGGTAACAGCATGTTTGCCCTAAGTAGTTTGGAGGACTGGGACGCAGCAATAGATGATCGGCATCAGCCAAAAGGATCGAACGATCTTTGAGTCGGGCCAACCTGTAAAATGATAAGAAGAGAGAAGAAGACACAACATTAGTGTGGGAACCCTTGTGACAGCTGCTACTGCACACTACCTACTCCACACACGTGTCACTCCCTGCCCATCCACCCATACAAATTGGGAGATGCTCGAGTCGCATCCATCTAGCGCCCCTACCGTGTACACTGATCCATATATGCTGCGTCTACACCCCATCACCCTTCCATTGTCTACTTGCTCTTACACCAGTGATCAAAATACTAGGAGAATGAAATACACTTTTCACAGATCTCTGCACTAACATACCCAAAGAACAGATATGAACGGAAATGCGTGTCCCTATAATTATGATTCCCGAGTGTGGGTGCGCACACACGTTATAATGAACCAACCAATACTTTCCTTCAACAGGGAGCAAAAAGAAAACTTCCATTACCTTCCAGATAGAAGATATCTTCAAAGCCAGTAGCTACTGTATCACACAATGAAAGTGCACATGCATTCTAGCAATGCTTCACTCTTTACAACTTACTGTATATATATATATATATATATAGCCTGGGTAATGATATAATTTCTGAGCACTAATTTCTAAATAGTAAACTCAACAAACAATTCTTGTACTGTAAATATGTGAGTAAAGTATTAAAGGTACTGTCTCTTATAAACTATGGAAATAAAAAATAAGAAATACGAAACAGTAAAAAAAAAAATTAAACATAGCCAATATTGAAAACACTGTACAGTACACAAATTAGCAAGTGCCAGGTACGAACACTTTTAAGATGCATTAAACTGCCCAAGTGAACCGCATTAAAATTATTTTCTGATACTAGTACATTCTAAATACTTCTCTAAATTTCAAAAGAAAATCCAATAAGCTGAAATACACAGGAATTCAAAATATCACTTTATAGATAGGAGAGAAATGGCCATTTATGTAATTTCCTTTTTATAAATTATCATTGACATAATAATTACCCCAAAACTTCAGATCATTTCTGCAGTACTCAAGTCAGTGTTGACGAATGACCTAAAATCATAAGAGTACAAAACAACGCTGGGCCAGGAATTTGTTTGTGCTAGTGACTTCCGTGTGGCGGTTTTTAACAAAATGTTCTTCAGAAACTTGTCAGATATATAATTGAATAGCCTTTTACAAGTACAGTGGTCCCTCGCTTAACGAAATTTCAGTTAACGAATTACCTTCCATAAGAATCTTCAATTCAGTTAACGAACAAAAATTTGATTAACGAAATCCTTACGAAAATCACGTTTTGTTGTGAGCATCAGTTGGTCAGCTGATGGCCCAGTCTGACAATTCAGTAATCTGTTTATGTTTACATTCGTTTCCAATGGAGTAAATATCAATAAAGTTGAGATTTTTAATATTTTTGCATTTTTTATATTAAAATTATTAGTCATTTTAACATATATTTAACATATTGATAATATCTGCAGTACTGTACAGGGAACTAGTCAGTTGTGCACCCATCAGATGCGTGATTCGCTCACAAGGCGTCAGTTGAGACTTTGAAACGGTGGAGAGCATCTATATTGTTGGCGTCTTGAATATTTTTGCATTTTTCATTGAAATTATTGGTCATTCTGAACTTTTATTTAACATATTAATAATATTTAGTGCAGTGTTGATTTCAAGAAAATAATTTTGAATTAGACCTAGTGAACTTAAATTTTATTTGAAATCAGGCGTCAAGCATGGGTCCCCTGAAAGGTGATTTCTCCTCCATCCCCACTTCCTTCTCTTCTCCCTTCTCCTCCACCCCCACTTCTAATTCCCATCAATATCATGAACCAGGAGCCTTCTATATACACACTCAAAGTATGTACTTTACTGCATTTTTTTTTACTTTATGTACTTTTGGTGAGCTGGAACCAATTACCCAATATCCCATTGAAACAATGGTTTGAGTTAACGAAATTTTTTGGTTAACGAGCGATCTTCTGGAGCAATTGTGTTAGTTAACAGGACCACTGTACAGTACTGAATGTATTATTCAACAAGGCCACTCTGTGTTAGCGATACTTTTATTAGAAACAACAAAATTTCTACTGTACAGTGGTAGTTTTAACTCTATCATAGTTAACATAATCTAGCCTAGTGTAACGTTATTGATGGATATATGAGCTACCAATCACTGAACACAATACAGCAAGCCCTTACAATTCGCGGGTTTTTAATTTGATGCCTTTGATTATTCACGGATGACACCCTGGATGTACCAAGAATGTTTGTGGGTGCCTTTTAGAGATGGCAACATGTTCGCGGCTGGGACTTGGAGCACACAAGTTGTGTGACTTCCATAAAATGTTTCTGTTGTCCCAGGCGGCTGGGCCACGCTCACACTCCGCCTCAGTCTGGGATAAACACTAATTGTCTGTCTCATGCGTGTACTACTTTGCTCTCTTCTCTATTGCTCCTCGTGCTTGTGAAGGTTACACATGTCGTCAACCATCTTCATCAAGCCATGGGAAGGTGCCCAAACAAGCAAAGAGAGAAAAGAAGGTCATGACCCTCGTGGAAAAGATACAACTGCTGGACAAACTTAGGAGTGGCCAGAGTGTTGCTGCGTGTGGCCATGAGTATGGCATCAATGAGTCAACTGTCCGCTACATCCCTTAGCGAGGGAAATTCATAATGCCATTGCCCTATGTACCCCCTCTCCTGCCAAAGTAGCTGCTAATGTGAGGGATACAGCTATGGTGACAACTTTAACTGCCACCACATCCCTCTCAGCCAGAAGTTATCCATGAAAAAGCCAAGGCCCTGTATTATAGATTTCATGCTGAGAAAGGTGGCGAAGGTGAAGTGAGTGAATGTTAACCGAGTGGTGAAGGTAGTGCTAATGCTGGGGATTCTGATGATACCACAAAGAAAGGTTTTAATGGCAGGAAGGGGTGGTTTGAGAACTTCAAGGCTACAACTTGAAGACCCCTGGAAGTCAGCCTCGGCAGACGATATAGCAGCAAAAGAGTATCCAGTAGAAGAGTTAAATGTTGGAGCCGGTTTTCAATGCTGAAGAGATTGGTTTGTGGTGGAAGAAGATGCCAACCAAGACATTCGTTTCCAGGGAAGAAAGGAGTACACTGGGCTTCAAGGTGACCAAAGATCATGTGTCTTTCCTGCTGTGTGACAACGCTGCAGGTCACTTGATCAAGCCCATGCTGCTGTACCATGCCAAGAGTCCGCATGCACTCAAGAACAAAGACATGTGCCTCCTCCCAGTCTTCTACCACCACAACCTGGTTTCACAATTGTTTTGCAGGAGAAAGGCCTGTAGTTTAAGGTTCCTTATCATGATCGACAACTGCCCTGGCTACCCTGAGGCCCTCAAGGATGCCAACAAAAATGCCAAGGTGATCTTTCTGCCCAAGAACAAAACAGCATTGCTCTAACCACTCAACTATGGAGTCACTGTCTTCAAGGCCATGTACATGACCAGCACCTTCAGCGGGATACAGCAGGTCTTGGACAAGGACACACGGGATGGCTGCCGAGTCAGTCTCGGGGAAATGTGGAAGAAGTTCTCCATGTTATTCATCAGTGGCAGGGGATAGAGGAATGGGCTCTACACAAACAGCCAGCATGGAATGGTGGATGTTAATCTTTTTTTTGTACTTTGAAAAAAAAAAATTATATGTATATGTATATATAGTATATATGTATATATATATATATATATATATATATATATATATATATATATATATATATATATATATATATATATATATATATATATATATATATATATATATATATATATATATAGTGAACCCTCACTTTACGCGGTCAATTGAACCCACGGCGGCCTGCGTAAAGTGAGAAACGGGTAAAGTGAACAACATAACATATGGGATTAATTGAAATAAAGACCGGGCCGACCCCCAAACTCCACTTTTTCAGACACAATACAATTGTACCCCACTTAACGCGGTCAATAGAACCCAGAGGGTCCCGTGTTAAGTGAAATCCGCGTTAAGTGAACAACAGAACATATGGGATTAATTCCAATAGAAACCAGCCCGACCCCCAAACTCCACTTTTTGAAGACACATAACTATGTTGTAGTAAAAATAACATCTTAATTTTATGATGGTACATGCACACAATTAATACTTAAGAGAAATAGAGAAATACAGTCGCCAAGTTAATGTCCATTCAAATAATGGACTCAACTCCCTCCCCCTCTTCTCACACTACACTGCTGGCTCTTCCCTCTCTGAGAAATTTTTTGGGGAAAACCACTAAATTTTAATAAATAATACCTCAAACTAAAGTTAGGATAATACAATTGACATTGCTGGATTCCTTGTAAGACCAGGAATATTTTGAATATAAATGTCATATATTTTGCACAAAAGATAACATATTTACTAGAGAAAACATTTTATCTAAAATTTGTATGTCTAATGCAAAATATATGATGTTTATATTCAAAATGATCACCAAATTATAAGAATTCCAGCAATGTAAATTATATTCTGGCCGGGTAATTTGTATGAATTTTATTAGCTAAAACAAATATCTTCAGTTAATAAAAAAAAAAATATTCTTCAGGACACTATCTGTCAATCAAAGTACCCCACCTTGCCTCCCCCCTCTTCCAACCGCGCGGTCAGTCCCAACCCTCCCCCCCACCAATCGTCCCTTCAAGAGAAGAGTGGGTGAAAAAAATAAATTTTAAAATTTTGTATTAAATAATACCTCAGATTAAAGTTAGGATAATATAATTGACATTGCTGGATTCCTTGTAAGACCAGGAATATTTTGAATATAAATGTCATATATTTTGCACAAAAGATAACATATTTACTAGAGAAAACATTTTATCTAAAATTTGTGTCTAATGCAAAATATATGATGTTTATATTCAAAATGATCATCAAATTATAAGAATTCCAGCAATGTAAATTATATTCTGACCGGTAATTTGTATGAATTTTATGAGCTAAAACAAATATCTTCAGTTAATAAAAAAAAAAAAATATTCTTCACGGGGTAACAGATGGTCGGTCGGTCCCTCCCTCCCCCCCACCCCCCACCAACCGTCCCAAGGAGATGTGTGGGAAAACCACTAAATTTTAATAAATAATACCTCAAACTAAAGTTAGGATAATATAATTGACATTGCTGGATTCCTTGTAAGACCAGGAATATTTTGAATATAAATGTCATATATTTTGCACAAAAGATAACATATTTACTAGAGAAAACATTTTATCTAAAATTTGTATGTCTAATGCAAAATATATGATGTTTATATTCAAAATGATCACCAAATTATAAGAATTCCAGCAATGTAAATTATATTCTGGCCGGGTAATTTGTATGAATTTTATGAGCTAAAACAGGCAGTCAGGCAGGGTGGCGGGTGGGGCAAATCTAAAAATAGCGTCTCGAGCCGGACACTCACCGCGTATATGTGGAAAAAATCCGTGTTAAGTGAAAGTTCAGCTCTGGCGAGGCACCGCGTATATGATAAAACGCGTTAAGTGAAACCGCGTTAGGCGGGGTAATACTGTACCTACGTTGCAGTAAAAATAACTTCTTAATTTTATGATGGTATGCACACACAATTAATAATTAAGAGAAATATCAATAATATTAGGTTTTTTAACACTTACATTAGTAGAAAAGATGGCTCTGAGGCAGAGGGCAGATTATTGGCCCTCACTTGTATCAATTGTATCACTATCCACCACAGAGGCTTGCAGGGCCTCTTTGTCAAACCCCTCAAAGTCCATATAAGTCCATATCCTCACTATCACTGACATAGGCCGGCTGTGGTGGGTGGCGGGTGAAGAACTCAGTAATGTTTTGATGACTGGGCGACCTTGTGCGCACCCTGCTCGCGCCGCTTTCAGCAAAAATATTACATTTCCGTGAATGTAGTATATAGAGCACAGTATGAATAGAATATCATTGTAATATAACAGTATTTTAACCGAAAACTATTAAAAAAACGAATAACATCTCAAGAACATCGGAAGCATAGGTAAAGTCTTTTGTTTTCGTCATGTATTTTATCCTATTTTACATTGAAATACATCACGTTTCAGCAAAACTACTATTTATTTCCGAGAATACATTCATTCAGGCACAGTTAAGGTAAAATATACATGTGATGTAACAGTTTTTTAACTGAAAACGATTCGAAAAACACGTGTACCGTCTAGCTGATACTCAACAGCTGGTGGTGTGTCATGCGTCGTTGTAAACAATAGGAGGTTGAAGTAGATTACCGGGTATTATATTAAGTGTGAAATATCGAAAAGGTTTTTATTGCCGGTATTTTTTGTAGATCAATGAGAACTGTGATACCGTATATGATATGATAAGTTAGCCTGTGCTAAGAACTTCAACATAGACTACTGAAAACACGTTGTAAGGTAATTTAGCCTATTGTAAGTTGGTGAGCTTCATTTGCTGAAGGAACTGCACAACTTTTCATTTCTAATTGGTACATATTTTACGTTTCCATTGTTTACTGGCAGTAAATGGTAAATATTTTTCATGTCTGAAGCTAAAATTTGCATCCCTCCCCCACACTAGTGGTGGAGATGTTACATTTAACCAAAAAGACGCTGGTGTTTTATCCCAGCAGTGGGTGGACCAGCATTTTAGCTTAAGGTCCGCGTAGGTAATATTCCTACAAATCTAAAAAAAAAAGAAAAAAAAAAGTTGATTTTGTCCGAATTATCCGAAATCCGGATTAAAGGGATCCGAATTAACGAGGGTCGACTGTACATGTATAATGTTTCTTATTACATTACTGTAGATAAATGCCTGGTTTATATAATTTGTTTATCACTGTGCCAATCATGGTTTTCAACATGTATTTCTCCCATACATATTTCAAACTTATGCCTGGCAACAGGTACTAGTGAGGGAAGTGAGTGACCGCTAGTTGAACATCATCTGCTGTTGTAACTCTCCTCGCTTCCTGCTACATTTCACTGGATTTACTGTTTTTATTAGTGTTTACAATATAATAGTGATTAATCATGGCATTTTAGCCAGGTTAGGCTCATCACTGTAGCTACCAGGCTACTGAGCCAAGCTGTGAAATGTTATGGTTGTTTTTCAACTCGTATTTTTGGGTAGATATATTTTCTTCATCGATTTTTACTCTGTTACATGTACACACCATCCTACACATTTATGTGAAAAAAGTAAAAGAAATCATTGTCCTAAGGGCAAACACGTAAAGGAATATACAGTATTTGCCAGCGTATAAGATGAGTTTTTTTTTTAAATGTGTCACAAATCACCTTGCGTCTAATGCACCCGTATTGTGGATAGGAGGCCGAGCGCTGTAGGAGGAGGTGCCTAGCTAGGGAGTCTGGGACGAGCAGTAGTCCACTAAGCACAAAAATTGTGTTACTAATAATGTTACTAATAATAAAATAATGAAAAACAAGCCAAATTCTCACAATCTATTATCACAAACTTATGACAAATTTGCCAAGGACATAAATAATGGCTTACATTGGCTTAACGGCAGAGGGAAGCTCACAACATCTCACTGTACCTCCTTCCCCAGCATACATAACCCACACCAGACACATGTCTTACATTATTTGATGACTGTATTATCTTTAAGAAACAGGTGTTTATTATCTACATGAAAAATGCCTCTAGAAAGATTAAAGAAATGTTAACAGAAAGTTCAGCCTCCAGTCAGCCATTTGCAACGAGTTGATGGCGCCAAAACAATAGCGATGGTGCTACACCCTGGTGGCAGATCGCGGCAACACAAAACATCACAGCCAAAAATACGAGTTTCACATCCTGTTGGTAATTCTCTCGACTAAAATATAAACTATCCACACAGCTGCTCTGATCAGAGATAGAGTTATTAAAAATTATTTCCTAATTGATTCCAGTATATATTGTATTTACATGCACAAAATTACATGTTTTCCCCTAAAAAAAAAATACCTTAAAATCACATTCAATAATTGTATGATGAAATGTACAAAAAAAATATTCCATAAAATATTCTTGTAATATAGGGGTGTGTTTTATATGCCGGCAAATACGATACATTTCTTTGAACATGAGTGAGCTGGCTCAGTGAGGGAGTGGGAAGAGAGTGCAGTGTAGGTGGTGGAGAGTGTTGCTAGGAAATCGGTGTCCCAGCGGGTCTCCATTGCTATGATGAAGCACGGAGTGTATTCAAATGGCGCCTGTGTTAAAACTTTCATTTGGCTTTTATTTACTGATTTGGCAATACAGTACAGGAAAGCCTCTGATAACGACGATTCAAATTTAAGACCATGGTTAATTTTGGACCCAATTCAATTTACACCATTATTTTCTTCGTATATACAACGAAAATAAAATAAAAAATAAAACAAAATTATATTTTCATAGAAATACTAACTAAATCCCAATATGTATTATACAAAACACAACAACAAAAAAACACGCCTTGCACACAGACTGCTGGGCTTGAAAGTGGTGACGCCAGCATCACTAGTATAAAAAGTCGCAGCTTGGCGGGCCTTTTGTTTTCACTCATCTGAACAGGAAAAGAGGAAAAACATTCTCAGGTTGCTTACAGCATTTTTGCATCTCTATTCAACATGAGCAAGAGAGCAAGTGATGGTAGTGCTGGTTCAAAAGCTAATAGAAAGTGTGTAAGCTTAGCTGCTGAGAAACTAGATGTGTTAAAACGATAGAGAAAAGGCGAGAGGTATTATATGGAGCAAGCAATGAACATATTTTCTGAAGTGGATCCGTTAATAGAACAAAGCATTAAAATTAACAGGGACATTACATAAAGATGCATAATGAGAAAAGAAAGCAGCTGTGCATGGTTCTTTCAGCAGCTTTATTATTCGAAGGCCTAAACCATCAACTTCAGCTAAACCATCAAATTCAGCATCATAAGCAGCTTCAGCAACAACTACAGGTTCAGTAACAGTTTCAGCAACAGCTATGACATCTTTATGGAAAGCTACAGCTTCAGCCAGAGTTGAACCTGATGACTTCGTCATCTGAGTAAAAACTCGCACAACATTCATTTGCTGTCCTTATGTTTTAGACTTGGTGAGTAGAATTTTGGTTTTACATTATAGTAAGTATTATTTAAAACATATATGAACAGTAATAAGTGTTGCTTTCATATTCTTATGTTGAGAAATAACGATGTTTTCACATGTACGGACTTACGTGTGTTGGTGTTGGCTACAGGAGCAAAATACGCACAAAAGTTTTTTCCTAAATACCTGTACTGCCTACTAAAATAGGTGGTGCATTTTATATGCTGTAAAACACGGTACTGTACACCTATTCCCCCATTAACGTCTTTGTTAGGTTCCTGAAAACCACGACTTTTAAGTGAAACGTTATGTGAAAACGATTTTACCACAGACAGACTGATATAAATATGGGTTATGTTCCTTGGGAACATTTCTGGTCAAATATTTTTTCACAAATTGCCACAAATGTTTCACTTTCAGCGCTATCACCTTCTTCTTGTTTTAATGTTTCAAATAAATTCAAAACTTTCACCTGTATTGGAGAGCAACGAACGTGGAAAGTTTTGTTGATGTTGCTCCTCAATCCACAAGTTCAGCAATCTTTCCATATTTTCTATAATGCCACATCAGTTGCAAGTTCACTTTGTAGCAGATAATGGACTAACACTTTTAGCACATGATTTGATATTTTCTACGTTTCCACAAATTGTTCTTACCTCCAGTTGTAGGCTGCAAACTGACAGCTCTTGCTATGTCCACAGCTCGCTGTCCTTCAAATGTCTTCAACACATTTAATTTAACTTCTAATGTAACACTTTTCCCCCTTCTTTCTATGAGCACAACCAGTAGTGATGCATAATGCACGTTTAGCATTCATTGTTCTAGGGCTCAAATAAATTTAGTAATGGATTTTGAGTGAATGTTGGAAGAGCATAAACCAGCCACTTAACAACAAACAAATATGGCACCTACACTGGTTGCTTACACAGTCAGCTGTTGTCACAATCAGGCATTGAGCGCCTTCGTACTGAATTTTTAAAAATTGTCGTATATTTATCATTTTCATACTTATTCTTTTTTCAATGACCTTATAATGAAATGACATTAATGGGGGAAATGGTGTACTGTATTTTTGGTGCTGTTTATAATTTATCGTTCTTATACATTTAGTGCATTCGCCAGAAGATAAGGAAAATCGACTTTCTCAGACAGGTGCCCCCCCCCCCTTTTTAGTCTGGATCTTCGAGGGTTCACTTTAATAATGTTCTGAATACTTGACAAAGTTGGGAGTTAGGTAATGGTGAGAGTCAGAACTTGGGAATGTTCACATATCTTCCACAATACAATACAGTATACTGTACAGTCTCTCCTCGACTTACGACAACCCGGACATACAACCGCCGTGGTCGTATAAAATAGTTTTCACATTACGTATTTTCAAGTCCCGAAACGTTTTGTCGTAATGTGACGCCGTACAACAGCATGGGCCGGGCCGCCTCGTGGTGTACAGCATCCACGTCGTAGCCCACTCAGTTGGTGTTTGGCCGTCGTTGTTAGTGATCGCGCTGTGTACTGACAAAATTTTCGTTTCTAATTCCCTTTAAAATGGCTGGCAAGCGTAAAAGTGAGAGTTCTCGTGGTACTGAGAAGTAAAACGAGACAGTCCATTACTTTTGAGATGAAAATGAAAATAATAATGCAATATGAAAATGGAAAACAGTAGCAGCCATTTCACGCGACCTTGGCTTCTCTCACTCGACGATATCAACGATTTTGAAGGACAAGGAACGAATTAGTGAGGTAGTGAAAGGATCAGCACCTATAAAGGTAACAATAATAACGAAAAAAAGACAAGGTCCTCTTCATGAGATGGAGAAATTACTTGTAATGTGGATGGAAGATCAGCTGCAAAAGCGTGTACAGTACCCCCCTTAAGCCTTCTAACCATACAAGCTAAGGCAAGAAGCCTTTTCGAAAGCCTGAAGGAGCAGGCAGGAGATGAATACGACCATAACTTCACAACAAGTCATGGGTGGTTCCAAAGGTTTAAGAACCGTTACAGTTTGCATAGTGTAAAGGTGAGTGGAGCGGCAAGTGCTGATGTGGGAGCTGCTGAAGCTTTAAGAAGGAGGTAGATCGTGTCATCGTGGAGGGAAATTATTTGCCTGAGCAAATATTTAATGTGGATGAAACTGGCTTATTCTGGAAGCGCATGCCAGAACGGACATACATGCACAAAGTAGCGAAAACCATGCCGGGATTCAAGGCATTCAAGGACTGAATCCCACTTCTGTTGGGGGGGAATGCAGCTGGTTTCAAGGTAAAACCCTTCTTGATATATCATTCAGAGAACCCAAGGGCTTTTAAAAATGTCAGCAAGCACACACTGCCAGTGTTTTATTGCAGTAATAAGAAAGCATGGATGACCCTAGCACTGTTTGAGGATTGATTCCTTAGTTGTTTCATTCCACGAGCCAAGGAGTATTGTCTGCAACAAGGGGTTGCATTCAAGATTTTATTACTTTTAGATAATGCTCCAGGACACCCACCACACCTGGACGACCTGCACCCTGATGTTAAGGTAGTCTACCTTCCACCTAACACTACCTCTATCATCCAACCCATGGATCAAGGTGCTATTGCTGCTTTTAAAGCCTATTATTTATGTACGACCTTCACTCAGGCTATTGCTGCTACCGACAGTGAGAAAACACTAATGAGAGTTTTAGAAGGACTACGACACTTTGCAATGTACTAAGAGCATAGCTGCAGCATGGGATGGGGTTACAGGTCAGTGCATGTATGGAATATGGAAGAAGGTCCTGAAAAGATATGTGAACAGTTTCAAAGGACTTAATGAAGATGAAGCAATTTCTGAGATTAGTAACAAGATAGTGCAGATGGGTAAACAGATGGAGGAAGAAATTGATAATGAAGATGTTGAACAGTTGGTGGAAAATGTAGCAGAAGAGCTAAGTAACGAGGATATTACTGAACTGGATGCACAGAAAATTGCAGAGGAAGAAGAGAGACAAAATGTAAAAGAAGAATCTGCACCCCCCAAAAAGTTTTCAGTGAAACAAATGGCAGAGGCATTTGCTACTGTTAATAAGGGGATGCAAATGTTAGAAGAAATGGATCAAAATGTTGAGCATTTTGCAAAAGTTGACAGACTGATCCAAGATGCACTTGCTTGCTACAGGGAGATTTACAATGAAAAGAAAAGGCAAACTGTGCAGTCTAAACTGGACATATTTTTTTAAGAAATCCCCCACTGCTGTCTCCTCACACCCCACCACTGCTGCCTCTTCACTCCCTAAAGATGATCCAATACCTTCAACGAGCAAGTATGTTAGCCTGTCTGAAGAAAGTGAACTCGATGACCCACCCAGCCATGTCTCCTCCTCTGCTTCATCGAATTAATGTAGTCTACATGCTTAATTAAAACATTATTGAGGCCCCGTGTGCATTCAGCTGACTACATTAAAGGTAAATGCACAATAACACTTTATTAATTTTTCATTATTGACTACTTTTACTGTACTGTAATTCATATTAGAACTTCTATGAATTATTTTCACTTTTTCGGCTAACGACCAATTCGACTTACGACCTGGTCGTCGGGACGGAATCCCGTCGTAAGTCGAGGAGAGACTGTAATAATATTAAAGCAATTGTCTATCTATACATATTATATACATGTACATGGTAATTTACTTAGAAGAGCTCAACATCTCTTTTTTTACCTGAATCTAGTGGGGAGAGCTATGAAGACCAGGGAATATGTGGGGTTAAGCATGCATTGATTGATTTTCAAAATTCTGAGCCAAGAATTGGATCATGCAACCCCCCCAAACTGCCTTTTCAAAAAATCAAACCAATAGGTAGAAGAGGCAACCCCCAAAAGTCTAACCTAGGAATGCTGCAATGCTGCATCAGAATTATCCTTTTAATGTCATCATTTTCTTTGGGAGTTTGCATGAATCATATTTTGTCTCAATTTTTTTAAATCACTTACTGTTTTAACCCCATTTTCCCTGGCTTTCAAAGCCCTCTACACTTCCAAAGAGTTTCAGATTTTAAGCATTTGCTTTCATTAAATAACTACAGTTCTATGAACATATCGAGAAAGATTTGCAAATATACATGAGTAATACTTTAGCTAACTAGTTTTTTATAATTTACTGTGGACTTAATTTAATATGAGAAATAATAATTTCATAGTTACTTTTTACTTTCAGTACTTGAGTACTTTATGAATGACATACTTTTTACTTCTACTTGAGTATATTGAACTTTGGATACTTCTACTGGAGTAACATTTTGCTAATGAAACAATTTACTTTAGTAGCAATGTCCAGTACTTTTTACAACTCTACCTGCCATCTACAATAAGGCTAATAATCATCACCACAACATAATCAATGAATAAACTTTTATCTATTGTTGTTGTTAGATATTAGTTTTGTCCATGGCATCTTTTTTAGTTATATGTTTACAGTGTTTGTTTTATAGGTATCACACTATTTATATCCTGCAATGAATACAGTATATTGTATACTATACAATAGTGTTACAGTATAACAACAGCTATACACCTCAACCTCACCTCTGCAGCCTATTCAGTTCCCAGACAAACAATAAAAATGGCAGGTATCTAGAGCATTTTATAATTAACTGAAGGTGAATAAAGTACAATTTACTTTAATATGATTAAATTAATAATTAATCTACAAGTACAGTACATGTGCATATTTGTATGTGCACATACACCACTACAGTATATCCGATCATAGCATAACTTCAGGTGGTGTCCTAAACATCCACATTTCCCTCCATCTACATTAACATAAGAGTGTGGTTTGTGTTAATAGTGCAGCCGTATTTTCAATTTTTTTCACCTTTATTATTAAAGTAATATATTTTGTAATGATGAATTATTCCACTTCTGCTTATAGGTTTAAAGTACTGTACTGTATAATGATAATGATTTTTGAGGGGTCTGGGGGGACTTATGTACCCCTTTATTCTTTGGATTCCAATATTCTGAACCTCAGTCTGTGTGCTGATGAAATTAGTTCAAGCTACAGGCCTCCAGATAAGTACAGTATTAAAAAAATATATACTGTATGAAAACAATTCTCATTTTGCTTTTCAAACAAGTCATATGATGTGAGTCTCTTTAGGCCAAGTATACATATATTACTTACACCAGAGACTTGGTATAGTTAATCCCAAGAACAATCAAAGTTAGGTTTAGAACCTGTTATACTTGGCTGAAAATCTATCATAGCTAAGCTTTGAACCTGTCTGATGAGAGGCTTTACTCCCTCCATCCCCACACTCGCATCAAAAGATGGTGCACAGCCCCTGATCAATAAAAGAAATTTAAAATAATATTTCTCTGGAAGTCCTACAAAATTCTTACCCAATAGTACAGGAATTATTTCTAATTTGAATAAACAAATTGAGTAAATATCAATGGCTGAATACATGTCTTGTAAAATGCCAATAGTGTACAGTACAGTACACATGTATTAGCTCCCGTCTCATGGCAATAACAATTATATAAATTTGGGTTAATACATTACCCCACGGTAATTTTCCATAAGCTGTGAGTTGCCATGTGCTGTTGAGAGGAAATTCCTCTATCAGTAGGCCGACCTTGAGAATGTAGGGTTAGCCCAGCTTCTCCTTCAGAGGACCTCTCCCTCACAGGCATCTCCCTTCACCAGCCAGTCTACACTTGAGCCTCACGAGAATCGGACGGGTGACTTAACTCAGCTCAGCTGAGCCCTGTCCTTAACTAACACTCACAGCTTACAGTTTAATTACAGTACTTTTACTCATAGCCTGTGACCTTTTTAATTTATCAATAAATGGAGAAAATATCATTTTGGTTTTGTAACTTAACCCCTTAACTTATTTATCTATAAGCCAAGTTAAAAGGGAGCTCTATCCAAAGCTTATACTGTATATAAATACAATTCATAAAACTAGGGTGATCTTCCCTAAAACAACTAAAAGTTAAATAAAACAAGTCAAATAATCTGACATGGCTTTCAAAATTAATAGGCACCCAGTACTTTCACCTTCCTAGACTTGTCACTGGTGCAGGGTAAAATTCAAGATCTTAACTCTCTGATCCCAGAAAAGTGCCTTTTGAGATAAAACAGTTTGAAAGTTAAAAATACAAACATTCTTAAGAATTACAGTAAACTCCTGACTTCTGTATACCATTAACAAAATACTTAATGTAAAATTACCAAGAAAAGTCAGGTGCTTATAATGTTTAGTATAAAAAAAAAAAAAAAAAATCTTCTAAAACTGACTTGTCACACAAGTTTACATATTCAACGAATGAATACAAATACTGTACAGTACTTCCAAATGTAATTTAACACCAAACCTTTTCTGGAATACATGAACACTAATCTAGGTAGTCCAGTATGAAGAATAATTACGTAAATCTTTTCAATACAGTACAGTATGTGGAACATTTACAAGGAAACAGCCAGTAGATATATCCTATATGCTCTTTAAGTACAGATTATAGGCTGACAATGCTAATAAAGTACATAAGGACATTCTTAGTATTAAACAGACACTATATTTACTTGTCAGTACAATTTATTGTACACTCAGCATAAAGAAGACCATTACAGGTCCTCCAATACAATTTATTTCATTGATCACTATTCTAAACCCTTAACACAGCCTGAGGTAATTCCTATTTACTCATTCAAATATAACAATTACGATATACAGTACTGTATGTACAGTGGTCCCTCGGTTAACGAAATTTTGGTTAACGAATTACCTTCCCTAAGAATCTTCATTTCGGTTAACGAACAAAAATTCGGTTTACGAAATTCTTACGAAAATGTTTCGACATGCTTTGGCTTGCTCACTAGCTGGAAGATTAGTCCGCCAATTCAGAAATCGGTTCTAGGGCCTACATTCATTAAAATTGGAGTAAATATCAAGATGGTTGTACTATTCAATAATTTTACAAGTTTTATATTAAAATTTTTAGTCATTTTAACACATACAGTATTAACATAATTGCAGTACAGGGAACTAGTTTTTGGTGCACCCATCAGTCACTTCACTCACCCACCAAGGCCTCAGTTTGTATCTCTGTTCAGTGGAGGAAACATCTTGCTTGTGGGTCTCTTGAACACAAAGAGTATTTTTACATTTTTACAGTACAGTGAGTTCTGCTATAACGCGTGTTTTGACAATGCGAATTTGCTCGAACGCGATTTATGAATTGAGGAACGATATTTGTAAAACGCGAACTCGTTTGCTCTAACGCGATTCCACTCAAACGGTTGTTGTGGCTTCAGTTCACGTTCGACATCACATGTTCAATTGAGTTATGTGTTTTGTTTGTGAACAATTGCAGAAATAATGTATGAAATATTTATGTATACAGTATACCTATATATTATAAGTAAATTGTAAAATTTTACATAAAAGAGAAAATCAAATTGCATAGCGTTTTACACCCGCGCTCTCTTTACATCATACACAGTGTTTACAGTTCACGTTCGACATCACATATTCAATTGATTTATGTGTTTTGTTTGTGAAGAATTGCAGAAATAATTTATGTAATATTTATGTATACAGTCAACCCTTGCTTTACGCGGTCCCACATTCCGCGTTTCCACGTTTACGCGGTACCCTGCCGAAACAGGAATGCTCGCATTCCGCTGTGCGTGTACCCCTTTACGCGGAGAGCGGCTGGCGAGCCGCGCCATTTTTGGATCCAAACCTCCCGCCATCCGCCATGTTGTGTAAGTGGTGCGAGCAGGGTGCCACACGGTCGCCCAGTCATCAAAACATTACACCTAGACCCCGACTTACGACGGGTTTAGGGACCCAAATCCAGGTCGTAAGTCCGACATGGTCGTAAGTCCGATATAGATAAAAAAAAAAAAAAAAAAAAAAAAAAAAAAAAAAAAAAAAAAAAAAAAAAAATTTAATAAAAAATCTACAATGAAATACAGTACAGTAAAAGTAATGAATAATGATGAATGGATACAGTACAGTGAAAGTAATAAATAATAAGGAATGGATACAGTGTGACTGAGCACTTAACCTTTAATGTAGTCAGCTGAATGCACATGGGGCCCCCATAATTTTCTAATTATACATGGAGACTACATTAACTGGAAACGTTTCGGTATAGAAAATGCGGTCGTAAGTCCCGACGGTCGTAAGTCGGGGTCTAGGTGTACTGAGTTCTTCACCCGCCACCCACCACAGCCGGCCCAAGTCAGTGATAGTGATAATTATAGTGAGGATATGGACTTATATGGACTTTGAGGGGTTTGACAAAGAGGCCCTGCAAGCCTCTGTGGTGGATAGTGATACAATTGATACAAGTGATACAGATGAGGGCCAATAATCTGCCCTCTGCCTCGGAACCAACCCCCCATCCCCGTGTGCCCAGCCATCTTTTCTACTAATGTAAGTGTTAAAAAAACTAATATTATTGATATTTCTCGTAATTATTAATTGTGTGTGCATACCATCATAAAGTTAAGATAATATCTTTACTACAACATAGTTGTGTGTCGTCAAAAAGTGGAGTTTGGGGGTCGGCCCGGTCTCTATTTCAATTAATCCCATATGTTATGTTGTTCACTTTAAGCGTTTCTCACTTTCCGCGGTACCCTGTGGGTTGAATTAACCGCGTAAAGTGAGGGTTGACTGTACAGTAAACCACTCACAAGGTCCTACAGTACCACTAATTATTTTATACTGAAAATTACGTTTGGGAAGCTGGATTAAAATGAAGATTACCTGTATATTAAAATAATAAAAATGTATTATAAACCAGTCTAACATACCGTAATAAACACAGCTGCTATTATCATCCCACCCCCATTTGCCAGTGACAAGAAAGGGAAAGTGACCTTGACTGTGACCGCCTGTGGCTATTTTTAGCCGTCCTTGTGTTCGGAGGTGGTCAGTAATGCATATCTGTATATTTACTGATCATAATACTTATCTCTTATAAATAATTCATTTAAAATTTATTTTTTTGCAAAGAATATTCAGTAAATGACTGCATTAATTCTTGAAACTACCTACAGTGGTAAATTTAGGATATAAATAATGAACAGAAGTCACGTCATGGATTCGGAGTTTGGTCCTTAACGATCACCATAAATGTAGCCTCCCTTTTTCGCGAAACACGTATATAAATTAAAGAAAATACTTGCAGTATATTTAATATATTACAGTATATTATATATAAATAAATAAACAAATAAATTCAAATTCCCTTATCATCCTGTGTCATATACAGAAATACTTGAGTCCCTGAGCGAGTACACAAAAAGAAAACGGAGGACTAAGACATCCTGAAGTGGATAGAGAACGACATCTCTACTGGGGGACTCAAACGTTTCTCATGTTTTGTGGGCGCTCTAGCATAATATGAATATGTAAATTACAATTTACACATATATATATATATATATATATATATATATATATATATATATATATATATATATATATATATATATATATATATATATATATATATATATATATATATATATATATATATATACACACACACACAGTAATTATAATAATACGTACCTGTAATTATTCATAGTAAATAAAAATTTTAATTAAAAAATACACCAAAATAAATTAATAATGATAACAATAATACTGTATTAATAAAATAATAATAATAATAATAATAATAATAATAAAGAAATACAAGAATGAAAAAAAAGATAAAAAGTGAGTAACATGACCTAGACCTATGAATTATTATTATTACCTGTATTATTATTATTATTATATTTTCGCCCCCCAGGCCCCAATGTGGGTCAGTGACTTGTGCCCGGATGGGTTAAAAAAAAAAAAAAAAACGAACCATTCTGAAAACCGAAAAATTCCGAAATCCAAAATGCCTCTGGTCCCAAGGATTTCGGATAAGGGATTGTCAACCTGTACATAGAAAATCTAAAATGGATATCCCTTTTTCTTCTCAGCACCACAAAAACTCACACTTTTACGCTTGGCAGCCATTTTAAAGGGAATTACAAACGAAAATTTTGTCAGGACCCAACGCGATCACTAACGCCGGGACTCAAAAATATGTACAGTAATTTGAAAAATATTTTATACGACTGCGGCAGTAGTATGTCCAGGTGGTCGTAAGTCGAGGAGTACCTGTACTGTATTGGCGGACTAGCCGATCAGCAGAATTAACGCGCACACATAGGTTGGGCGTAGTACAGGTTGTACCTCTCTAGTCCGGCAACCTCGGGACCTGACCGGTGCCGGACCATGGAAATTGCCGGACCATGGAAATTCACCCTTTTCCTGGATAGATAGTGACTTGTGCTTATGCCTGGAAGCACTAGCACCACTTTCTCTGCGTCATGGTCTCTTTGAAGACATATTGAAGGGTTAAATGTCGTATAGTAGCTTCTCAAATTTCGCGAGTTTTTAATTCTTAACGTATTTTATTGGAACACACAAAAAATAAATAAATAAAAATTTTGACGGCGGAAACTTGAATTTCGACGGGTTTGAACGGCCCGCCAACGTGCAGACGACGTGCATAATCGTGTAAACAGCGTCATTTCTCTTATGTACAAAAGATTCATTATTGTTTATTACTGAATGTCTTTTTTATTGAATTAATGTTTATATGTGCAAAATGAGCAATACAATTCATTAATAATACGTAGAAAATTAAAACACATGAGGAAATGACACAGCATTGTTTTCGTTGATTACAAAACCAGTGACTGACTGGTTCTACATATAAAACTGAAGAAAATAAGACCTTGGTTGTAGCTGTAGTAAAATTAATATGGTTGTTTTAAGTAATGTTATTTAATGTTAATAAATGGAACAATAGAAGTAGCTAACGATAATGGTAAAGAAAAAGAGAGATCGCATATGTAAGTGCGCATGCGCACACGTGAAAACATATCGTCATTACTTTACATAAGAATATGAAAGCAACACTTATTTACTGTTCATATATATTTTAATTAATGTTTCTGAATTTGTTTTTATTGAATTAATGTACGTGTGTGCAAAATTAACAATACAATTTATTAATAATACGTGGAATATTAGAGGAGACGAGACCGCTGCCGGCATTGTTTATGTTAAAGCTTACGAAACCAGTGACTGATTGGTTCTACATATAAAACTGAAGAAAATAAGACCCTGAGTTTAGCTGTAGTAAAATTAATGTAAAAAATGAATATGGTTGCTTGAAGTACCTGTAATGTTATTTAATGTTAATAAATGGAACAATATAAGTAGCTAACCATTAATGGTAAAAAAAAAGTGAGACTGCTCGTATGTAAGTGTGCACATGTGAAAATATATCGTCATTACTCTACATAAGAATATGAAAGCAACACTTATTTACTGCTCATATATATTGAAGGGTTAAATGTTGTACTCTGTATAGACAAGCAGAGAGAGAGAGAGAGAGCAGCCGAACTGCCGGATGTAAACAAACCTTAATTTCCCGCGGCTTTTTTTTTTTTTAAGGGGATTAGCCCACCCGGGCATAGGTCACTGACCCACATTGGGGCCTGAGGGGCAAAAATTTAATACTCCTGTAATAATAATAATAATTCTCCCGATCTACCTATTGGACAAACTAAAATCGTTCCGGACCACGGGAGTTTCCGGACCACAGAATGCCGGACTAGAGAGGTACAACCTGTATGTGTAAGTCAATGGCGGCAATACCGTTTGTATACAGTACTTTTATGTGAACTGCTTGTGGTATTATTTTCATGAACTTATTCCATGTACTGTACAGTACTGTAATTATAATTAGTGTAATTGTAAAAAAATGAAAAATCAGCGCACTGCATAATATTTCTACAGACAACAAAAGTTTCTTTCAAACCATAAATAATGGCACCAAAATGATGAAAATTTTGTGACATGTGAGTTATTTACACATTTCTTAACTTGAAACGCATTTTACCCAAAACGTAATTTTGGTGTTTTCGCCCTTCATTTTCATGGCGCATCATATCATACAACACCAGAACTCCTAATTTTTTTCAGTGTTATAAAAACAGGGGCACTAGCCATTTTCTGATGCTAAACAAACCAAAAACACAATTCATTGCACACTTGTAAAACACATGTACCTGTACTGTACTTAAGAGACAGACAGCGGTTTTACATTAGTAAAACTACATATCTTCATTCTCACTACTGTATTACAATTTTAAACTCAAACTAAGATAGCACACCATTGCCAGAAGAAATAATAAAAATCAGACAACATCCTTATTTTTAAGTTATGACTAATGGACCCCACACTATGATATTCTTCAACTTATAATACTGTACTACTAGATTAAAATCATGACACTACTGTTCAGATACGTTTGGGCAGATGGGAACAACACTGGTGAATTATGAATGCTTTCCAAATCTAAAATTTCCCTTGTACATGTCACGTACAACCCTTGGCGGCCCGGACAACTCGGTGATCAAGAGGAGAAGAATAAGAAAATGATGACCAACACATTCAAGACCCCCTCACACAACACACAAAACACAAGTGGATCAATACATTTATGTATCTCACAGCCAAACCTGAAGAGGCAACCTTACCGTCATTTAATCTCATCTTCTTTTCTGCTGGTTCATGAATCTCCATTTCCCCATTCATCTGCAATAACAAAAATATATAATACAGTACTGTATAACCAAAGGCAACAATTGTGGCCCTATTGTCAAAATGAATTTAATATCTCTTTAGAATATTGCAAACATAAAAAGAAAATCCTTCCCCACATCTGACTACTGCTGAAAACATTATTAAATAATGTGTGAAACATATGTACTGTACTGTTGCAAAAGGATAATTAGGAGACTGACATTACCACAACAACCAATTTATGGCTAATATTCCTCAAACACTGGAAAGCAAGCCGAAATCACATAAGTGTCGGGTTTTAGTCTAAATCACAAGCCAGTTTGTGGAATAATTACCCAGTAGGTGAATACAATGACCAGGTTGGGTTCTTTTAGATATGCTTCAAAACCCTGTCCACCTTTGGTGAGTCAAGGTTGAAATGGTAGGAAGGGTCACTTAACCAAATTTTATTATCATCACTATCAAAATTATTTATTTTCCATGTCTAAATCATTTGCTGATGTCGGCAAAATATTTGACCCAATTTACAGTGAAGGTGGAGTAGACGGTTAGGTTAGCACCAATATGAGTTTATATATTTCGTATATATTTTCCAAAGTTGTTCTTTGGATGATATTAACTTAGAAAACCAACAGGACAACTTTTTATTTCAATTATAAGTACAGTACAGCCACTTCTCGACTTACGACGTGGTTAGGGACCCAAATCCAGGTCGTGAGTAGAAAATGCGAAGATAAAACATAGAAAAACTAAAATGGGGGTCTCTTTTTCTTCTCAGCACCACAAAACTCTCACTTTTAAGCATGCCAGCCAATTTAAAGGTAATTACAAACAAAAACTTTGTCAGTACAGTAAACAGCGCGATCACAAACGTCGGGACTCGAAAATACGTAATTTGACAAATTTTTGGTACAACTGGGGTGGAAGGTTATAAGTCGAGGAGTAGCTGTACTATACTTTTCGACCCTTTTCTCTATCTACAAACATAAATCACCTATAGTGAGCAGGGCATTAAGGATGAGTAAAATTGTGGGGTAAATTTACAACACTGCAAAAAACTGATCACGCGACCTTGTGGTGCTATTTAAAGATTAGTAGGGTCATTACCTAATACCTGACCATTGTGGACCTGATCTCACCCTCCTCTGTATATATACACCTTGTTTTGTACTTCTTAGTCTGTACCCACCCCTGAAGATGTGAATTACACGCAAGCGCTTGGGAACTTCGTGTTTTCTTCTTTCCTTGTGGTTATCAGCATATACCTGGATCACGCGCACCTACAGTGATATATATATATATATATATATATATATATATATATATATATATATATATATATATATATATATATATATATATATATATATATATATATATATGTATGTATGTATGTATATGTATGTATGTATATGTATATATATATATATATATATATATATATATATATATATATATATATATATATATACTTATTGTTGTGACCATTTTTTTTTCAAATGACGCACGCATTTTCTATACCGAAACGTTTCCAGTTAATGTAGTCTCCATGTATAATTAGAAAATTATGGGGGCCCCATGTGCATTCAGCTGACTACATTAAAGGTAAGTGCTCAGTCACACTGTATCCATTCCTTATTATTTATTACTTTCATGTATGTATCCATTCCTCATTATTTATTACTTTTACTGTACTGTATTTCATTGTAGATTTTTTATTAAAAAAAAAAAAAATTTTTTATCTATGTCGGACTTACGACCATGTCTGACTTACGACCTGGATTTGGGTCCCTAACCCCGTCGTAAGTCACTAGCTGTGTGTGTGTATATATATATATATATATATATATATATATATATATATATATATATATATATATATATATATATATATATATATATATATATATATATATATATATATATATATATATATATATATATTTCAAATAAAAAGTTGTCGCCTCATATAAAATTACTTACTACTGTATAATGAGAAGAACATCTGTGGAAAAAATTAATGAAATTGAACAACTCTTTCTGGTGGTAGTGCTGCACTCATAAATTACCCATGATAGTTGTTTTCACTGGTTTCAAATATCAAAATAATACTTTTTGTTTAATATAATGGCAGGTCGGGAGATAGTTAGATAAGGTTGGGTTGGGTTCTTTGCTTGGTTAGGTCAGGTTCTATTAGGTTCTGTGTATTACTTTTTACTTACTGTACTCTTAACCTCTTCGCCACTGATCGGTCAGTTACATCTGTTATGCACTGTTGGCAAGTACTGGGCATGCACCGGCTCCTAAATGTATCTGACTCTGCTCCAGTTTTGGTCAAATTTTGTCTTGAAACAGCTCACACTTGGTGCCTTCACAACACACACTGGCAGGTTATTCCAAGAGTTCACAACTCTCACTCCAAAAAAGTTCTACCTCAAAGTTTTGTGGACTTGTGGCTTCTTCAACCTTGAGCTGTGACCCCTGGGGGGGTGGCCACCACCTCCAGGAATGAAGATGCAACTGAATAGTGCCCCTTGAGATGTTTTTACACCTCAATTAGGTCCCCCCTTGCCCGTCTGTATTATAAGCTAGGCAGCTGCAGGCACTCTAATTTCTCTGGGTAGTTGAGGTGCCAAAGTTCAGGCACCAGTCTCGTGGCTCTCCTTTGGACATTTTCAATTAATTGACAGTCCCTAGCATATCTTGGGGACCAGATGGGGAAGCACCTCACTCTTGAAGATCGTTACGAGAGATGGACCATCTAGATATCTGAACGACCTTCTTATAAGACCTAAAAATTTAGCTGCTTGATTCACCGTCAGTTCACTGTCAACATACACACCCAGGTTCTTTTCACATTCAGTCTCTATTAGTGCAGTTTCTTCGTCTCATTGGGACATATTATGATATGCCTCCTTACCATTGGTATGTCCCAAGTGCATCCTGTTATGCTTCGTGACATTGAATCTTAGCAGCCATTTCTTTGACCAATCTTGAAACTCGCAGAGATCTTTTGGCAGCTCTTCAGTCCTTTTGGTTCTTAATTTCCCTAAATAACTTGGCATTATCTGCAAACATCTCAATAGAAGTGTATATAGCTTCTGGTATGTCATTTACAAAACAAACAAACAACAACGGGCCCAATACACTACTATGTGGTACCCCATGACACAAGACAATTTTGTACGATTAATCACTACACACTGCTTGCAATCATAGAGAAAGTCTCCAATCCATGCTAGGACACCTCCCCAAACATGTGTAAAAAATGAATGAAATTAAACCACTCTTTCTATCAAAATAGCCCAAAACAGCTTGTCACACTATTTTGCCTATTTGATCTTTTAAGGCATGTTTGTAAAGTAGCTGCTAAGGCCAGACTACTCCAATAAACTATTACCCTTGGAAACAACGGCCAGGCTAATATTGACGACCACACCACCGACGCATTATTAGTTTTGATGTTTATGTTCTTACTATATTATCATCAGAGTTCTGCATTTTTTGAGGTTAGGTTAGGTCAAGTTAAACTTTTAAATAAACACTTTTTTAACACATTTGCCATAACTACGACAGAGTTCACTATAAAACAGTGAAATTGCAACGTTTTTTTATTTGTTTTCTATGAAAAATTGGTGGTTGTGTCATCAAAAATTACCAATAGCTAAAATACAACTCGTGGCCATCAGTGGTTCGGTAGTTATGGAGGCCGTTTTTAGAGTTTTGTACACTGATTAATATTATTTGTTTTCATTTTCTTGGGCAAAAGCCTAGTTTTCTAGATATAGGCAAGTTAAGATAACATTCTCACAGTCGCATCATCAGTTGTGATGTGGCAGATGTAAACAATGTACCGTGAAGGCTAATATACGAGACATGGCCGTCAGCGGTTCAGTAATTATGAGGGTGTTTTTAGTCACACTAATTACTTTGTTCTCATAATTTTCTTGTGTAAATGCTAAGTTTTCTAGATATAGGAAATTTAAGATTTACTGTAGGTTAGATTAGATTAGGTTAGCACATTATTTCAGGCATTTTCATATTTTTCCCAACATACCTTTAATACAGTATCCTCCACTAAAATCAGTGAAAAATGGGTATTTTAAACACATTTTCAATGAAAAACAGCAGACAGTCTTGATCCGAATAATTACGAAATCAACAAATGGTCTGTAAACGGTATTAATGAAGTTTTAGCAATTGGTAAATTTGCATAAGTGGGCCCAACTCAATTTCTTAATTAAATACACATTTTTCGCAAATTTCAGACTTAAGTATTCTGACACTTTTCTTCTATGGCATTTCCATCGGAAATTTATATTTTTCGAGTATTTTAATAGATATAATTACCAACAATGTTACTTGTTTAAATTGGGAAGGGCTTTGAAGTTGAGGGAAAATGTGGGGTACAATACTAAAAATAACGGTAAAGATTCGTTTTATGCACCAACACTATTCTTCATTAAAAAAAAAGTTCTGATGCATTTTTGTGTTCTTCAAAAATGACATTCGTTTCCTTGCGAAACTAGTAGTTTTGAAATTTAAAAAAACTACTAATTTTCCAAGGAAACGAAGGTCAAATTTGGCAGAAAGCACGTAAAAATATGTTTACCTAATCTTCACTTGAGATAGATAATGTGGGGTCCAAAAATCCGCACGCTGAACTTTTATGAACATAAGAGTAAAACGGTATAAAAAAAATTCGGGGATTTTCATCGAAACAATAATTTTCCAGGAGGGTTGGAGGAAAGTTGAGGATGTGTATAAAGTAAGATTGTAAATAGATAGCATGTCCTAGGAGATCTTGGCTAGTGCATAAAACTAATCTTAACCAAAATAAGGTTTCCTAATCTTTAAAAATCGTAAAACTATAAAAAGTTTACCTTAGGTTTTTGGTGTTTAGTATGTGTTGTTGTTGTTTTCGGTTTTCAGTGTGTGTTGTTTTCTGTGTTTTGATGAGGAAGGAATCATAGACTCTTAAATTGATTCTTAAAAAATTTTTTAAGTTAGAAAACCTAAGGCAAGGTTTCCTAAGGTTTGCTTGGTGCCATTTTTAGTATTGTACCCCACATTTTCCACAAACTTCAAAGCCCTGCACAATTTAAACAAGTAATAATGTTGGTAAATTTATCTATTAAAATAGTTAAAAAATATAAATTTCCAACGGAAATGCCATTGGAGAATAGTGTCTGACCTATGCAAAAAACGTGTTTTTAATTAAGAATTATGCAAATTTACCTAGCAATTTTGTGGTGTGAGGGTGATAACTCAGTATCACTCATTTGCGAAGGAAATCAAGGTTAACGAGTAGATTCATGCTGCCAATGATTCTTGCAAGAATACACTGCTTTTCCACCATAATTTTTGTTAATTGCGAGTGACAATGTTCTTTTATGGGGAAGCGTTTCTTTTTTATAATTTATAACCACTCAGGGGGGTCGAGGCCCCCCCCCCTCCCCGCTAGGGGGGTTAGGTTAACCCTTTCACCACGTGTCACGCACTTGCCATTTTATTCTGGCTACCGCCAGGCGATTTTATTCAGCTTAGGGTAACTTCTCGCTGTGAAAGGGTTATATAAGGGCAATTTAAATGCTGACATTATATAACAACTCATGGGAGGTCAAGGCGACCCCCCCTCCACCGCTAGGGAGTTAGGTCAGGTTAGGTTTAATACATGTAAGGACAAGTTAAATACTGACTACATTACATATCCACTAAGGGAGGGGGATTAGGTTAGTGCTTCTTTTGTGTGCATAAAAGCAAAATTTATGCAGGAAAAAAAATTTTTCCCGCATGAATTTTGCCGTTTTATTTATTGGAGGATGTTGATTTCTCCGGAAAAGCTGAAAATACTAAGATCAATTTTTACTTATACATCAATCTTTGTTTGGAAATTAAAAACATGTTTTTCCAATATTTGATGAGTTTCAAACGAAATTGATATTCATTTCCGAGGGAAATCACTAGTTTTGGGGAGCATGGGAAAGCGAGGTTTTTGGGTGGGGGAGAAAACGAATCATCTAACCTAACAAAACCTAACCCCTAGCCCCCGGTAGGCCTAGCTTAAACTAACCTAATTGTCTCAGTAGTTAAGAACTTTGGGGTGCGCCATATCTGAAAGTACAATACTGTACCTTAGTTAGTAGTGGAAGAACCAGGGATGCATAAGAATTGGATAGAATGATCGTCTTTCTTGTAAAATTCTGCAATAAACTTAGAATAATCGTAGGAGCACAAATGACAACCAACCTCCACCACAGCCATTGTGAGCCTGGTCAATGAAATTACCCAGGGCCCAGGCTGCTTCCTTTGAAAAAAATCAAATGTGATTGGTCGAAAAAAAATCGAGTGATATCGATACAGCATTTGTGACGCCAGTCAATATTGTGCATGCGTGATGCGCAAATAACATCTTTTCAAGATAATTAAGACATGGCGACACTTATGACTGAGCGAATTTAATAATATTGAAAAATTAATATCTTGGTTATCCTTAATTTCCAGCTGAAATATCATAGAAGAAAAAGATCTTAGTACATTACAAAATACATGTTAATAACAGCGAGAGAACGACCGGTGTATAAAGAAAATTCACCAAAACTAATGTTTGACCATGATTGGAAAACATTAGTACTTTTTCTCCCCAGAAAAAAATTATCTCCAATAAAAAAGCAGCAAAATTCATTGTTTTTTTGTTTGGTTTTTTGTTGGCGAAATCGCTTGCAGCACTTAAGTAAACGTTTACCCCGCAAATTTACCCTATAAACAGGTCCCATAATAACAGTACATACATACTAGTGAAATGTAGCAGAGCCTGAGTAAATTATAACAGGAGCATAGAGAAAAACAGTAACCTGCTGGACACGTCAGGTAATATTACCACAAAAATAAAAAGTAAAGATAGTGCAATACAGTGACGACATTGCTAAATCCACAGACATTGGGTAAATATCACTTACAATTAACAAAGACACTCGTAGTTCAGACACAATAATTTTTACGTCTTGGATCCCCCCGAAGGTGATATACTTGACGTGGCCCCACATTGCCGCTCTTCCTCCTCCTTCACACATTACTCACTCCTCAACTAAATTCAGTTTACAACACTCTACACGTCCTTCAACACCTACACAGTCAACTTAGAATATAGATTTCTTACCATCATTGTGTGCCCATTACTATATAGCGAGGGTTGAAGAGGTGCAGATACTTCCGCCGCCATTTTGATTACCAATCGCGATTCGCGTCACCGCGGGGTCATCACCACTCTGTAGCCGATGATTTTTACCAAATAATGCGAATATTTAATACGATTAATCTGCATAAATGTATTTAACATAAGTTAGAAATAATTTCCTTATTTAATATTAAAATTAGGAACATTTTTAAAGAGATATGTATTTGTAACAAAATTTAGGAATATTCCTGTTCTCTCTAGTAATCGACCCTAAAAACAATTTTTAATTATTAAATATATCACTGAAATATTATAGAAACCTATAGTGACTCATCTTGAAAATATGATAAATACTATTACAAAATATTGCTTCAATATTTTCCCTACGTCAATAAAAAATAGACTTTAGCCGATCAGTTATGAAGAGGATAAAAGTAAGTAAAAAGTAAGTAAATGAACAAGATACTCAATATTAGATACTGTGATTATTACCACAAATATACTTTTACTTTTATCCTCTTCACCACCAATCGGCTCGTTAGCCGCTTGGGCGATCGGTCACGTCTCTGATGACTTTTCCTTTTCTTTTATCCTCTTCACCAAAAGATCGGCTCGTTAGCCGCTTGGGCGATCGGTCACGTCTCTGTTACGCACTGTTGGCAAGTACTGGGCATGCAAGTCGCAAGTCCAGAAAACCGTGAGGGCAAACTTTTTCGGAGTGAGGGTTGTAAACTCTTGGAACAATCTACCAGAGAGTGTTGTGACGGCACCGAGTGTGAGCTCTTTCAAGACAAGACTTGACCAACACTGGAGCGGGTTCAGGTACATTCAGGAGCCGGTGCATGCCCAGTATTTGCCAACAGTGTTTGACAGAGACGTGACCGATCGCCCGGGCGGCTAGCGAGCCGATCTTTTGGTGAAGAGGATAAATGAAAAGGAAAAGTAATGAGGGACGTGACCAATCGCCCAAGCGGCTAATGAGCTGATCAGTGGCGAAGAGGATAGAAGTAAAAGTAAAAAGTGAATGTACCTGAACCCACTCCAGTGTTGGTCAAGTCTTGTCTTGAAAGAGCTCACACTCGGTGCCGTCACAACACTTTCTGGTAGATTGTTCCAAGAGTTTACAACCCTCACTCCGAAAAGTTTACCCTCACAGTTTTCTGGACTTGCGGCTTCTTCAATATTGAGCTGTGACCCCTTGTGGGGCGAGCATCCGCCAGCTCGAAGTAAGGACATTCAACTGAGTAGTGCCCTGTGGGGTACGAGTTGTTTTGTCCACACTCAGGATGGGATGGAGAAAGGAAACTCACAATGTGCTCTCTGTATACATACTGTATTGGATGTACAATGCAGCTTGGTGCTGGGAAGGCAGCATGGTTACGCGCGTTGAGTAGAGAGAGCTGGTTGGTGAGGGTGCTCAGAGGAGGACAGCTTGTGGGTCGCCAAGCTCGCCGGCGGGAGCGAGGGCCCCAGGCAGCGGCGGAGGAGGTGGTGTTGCTTGCTGCGGTTGTAGCTAGAAAAGAGGTAGGTCACCACGAGGTCAGGTCTTATATAGCGGAGGTAGGCGTGGCTGAATAGTTGACCTCCGTCGTGTAAGGCGGCGCTGGTTGATCTAGACCACGAGGCATACACTGAGGAATTCGCGGGGTCGGCTACTCAGCGACAAGCGTTTGTAGGGGAGAAATCCACTAGAGCCCCTTGAGATGCTTATACAGTACACCTCAATTAGGTCACCCCTTGCCCGTCTGTAGTATAAGCTAGGCAAATTCAGGCGCTCCAATCTCTCAGGGTAGCTGAGGTGCCGAAGTGCAGGCACCAGTCTGGTGGCCCTCCTTTGAACATTTTCAACCAACTGACAGTCCCTAGCATATTTCGGGGACCAGACGGGGTGACAGTACTCCAGATGGGGAAGCACTTTACTCTTGAAGATCGTTACGAGGGACGGACCGTCTAGATATCTGAACGACCTTCTTATAAGACCCAATAATTTATTTGTCTGATTTACTTTCTTCACGCAATGGCCCGAGAACTTCAGCTCAATTTCAACACACACACCTAGGTCCTTCTCACATTCAGTCTCAAATAGTGCAGCTTCTTCACCAAATGATCGGCTCGTTAGCCGCTTGGGCGATTGGTCACGTGTCTGTTACATACTGTTGGCAAGTACTAAGCATGCACCGGCTCCTGAATATACCTGAACCTGCTCCAGTGTTGGTCAAATCTTATCTTGAAAGAGCTCACACTCGGTGCCGTCACAACACTCTCTGGCAGATTGTTCCAAGAGCTCACAACTCTCACTCCGAAAAAGTTTGCCCTCACAGTTTTCTGGACTTGCGGCTTCTTCAATCTTGGGCTGTGACCCTTTGTGGGGCTAGCGTCCGTCAACTCCAAGTAGGGACACTCGACTGAGTAGTGCCCCTTGAGATGCTTATACACCTCAATTGGGTCAACCCTTTGCCCGTCTGTAGTATAAACTAGGCTAGTTCAGGCGCTCCAATCTCTCAGGGTAGCTGAGGTGCCGAAGTGCATGCACCAGTCTGGTGGCCCCCCCTTTGAACATTTTCAACCAATTGACAGTCCCTAGCATATCTCTGGGACCAGACGGGGTGACAGTGTAATGACCATGGTCATACACGTCAGTTAACGTGAAATCAGACGATTCATATTACGCTCAATCTCCCACAAAACATGTAGCTATGCTTTCTTATTGGAGTTCCCATTCTAAGGAGTCCGTTTTCTCATCGCTTCAGGACGCCTGAGTCCTTCGTTTTCTCTCAATCTTATAATGCACCCGATACTTCATTATTCCTTTGTAATGACATAATTTGAAATTGCAACTGTGGTTGCAATTGGTGAGGCAACCTAGATATGTCTGTTTACAGTTGGAACATTCAAGATCCATTGTGAGTGGTGTTAAAAGCTTCAACTGTCCTTATTGTTAGTAAAACTGGCCAAGTAAGTGGAGTGGCATATTTTATGTCGTTCGTGGGGTTATCCTGAATTTCCGATCGCTACTAAAGTTATATTATTTTTTTCGCCCAAACATCAGGGAATCTGATGATTATAGTTTAGTTAGTGGCAGTTGTCTATTTTATAAAGTCATTAATCTACTGAACAGTTTCTGTCAAACTCAAAATCTTCAAGTCTTAACGGCTGTTTTGACCTGGAATGTGGTCTGCGGTCAGGCAAGTAGAGTTGTTAGTGCGCATGTAACTCCATTTCACCGCTTTCCTGACAAACTCAATCTCTGATTAGATCATAAAGATAGACGTAGAAAATTAGCCTGACCTGTGACACTGACGGTCACAGCCAGTGTGAGGGTGCGGGTTCCCTCTCTGTGGCTACACCACCCTCATCTTACTTACTTCTCTTAGTCTTACTTTTACTCAGTTCCGTCACCTATTCCTTTGGTAGCATGGACATTCTTTTGGTAGCATGGTCGAGGGTCTAGGCACATGGGTATGGTAATTCTGGTATCAAGTCACTTGGATGGAAATAAAGGTAAAATACTGTGGGAGAAAGGAACACACCTAAAATACTCTAAAAACAAGTTTATTAATATGCAATCAATGGGGAAAGATATTGTATTAATCATATAACTACCAGGCTCACTCCTGGGCTTATTGCAGACTCAGTTCCTACATTCTTACTCTTACTCACAACATTATTGGTGTTACATTACATGGCACTCATTGTAGATTACTCAACATATACGTTAATGCTGACACTAGCATATACAGGGGTCCACTACCCAACATGGGATAATTATTTCCATCTAATTATCCCTAACATACATGTCACAACCCTCTCTGTGGACATACACTTCCAAGGAGTAACCCAGGGTAGAGCACTGGGGCTCACGGCTGCTGTTATTGTGGGGTAGCCAGACACATGGCGAGTCTGGGGTCTGGCCCAACGAAGCCGTGGGGCACATTAATCAGGCCGCATCGGTGCCATCGTTTCGTATATGATCCCTGTTGGTCATCTACTACATCCGAGGCCGTTGTTGAATGGTTGCAAGAATCACAATGGGATCTGGAGAAACATTGGAGCAGCGTCACGGAGCTGGGAAACATGACAACACAAACAAACTCTCTTGTCTAGACGACAGACGTATTTACGTTATATTACTTCTACACTGGGTGAATGACAATTCAACTGTTAAATCATGAACACTGGTGAACACTGATGTTCACTACAATTGACTGAATTAACTGAATGGCTACACAAAACATACCTGGAGAAACATTGGAGCAGCATCACGGAGCGTTCTCCCTGGCTCATCTTAGGGTATATATACCCCTGAGTTGCCAGTGATCGCTACTCACGCAATGACAATAATTACAAGCAAACTAACTGTTACTCATTCAAAGATGACCCTCAGTTGACAAAGGTCTGGCAAATTACTTGAGTTGATTTACACAGACTAATTCAAGATTGAGCTTCCCAGGAGAAAGTGGAATAACAACGCATTGACAACTGTCTTCACAAAGGCGGGACTCTGGGAGGGAACACAAGTGTAGCGTCTATGGGGAAAAAACACGTCTTCTCAGGGGTCGCTAACTCACTCATGTTTTGTGGGCGTGGAGTTTAATAAGAATCATTAGTTAAATAGATCAGCAGTCAACGTGACCATGACACCAGGTTTCCAGCGACCACTTTGAACAGAAGGTCTATTGTTAGTAAGATTAGTCTCTCTGGTAGGGATATGCCCCCAGGCTCGCATATATACAGATGAACGAGGAAAAATCACCCTCTCGTGATTTCTCCTCGACGCATCTCCAGGCGCTGTTTGTGTGTTGGCAACACTACTGAGGTTCGGGAGCCGCCTATGGGCAAGATGGCTCTCGAAGGATGTATTTAAGGTGGCGAGATTAGAATCCCAGGACGAGATTCCTCGGGAGACGCCATCAACGACTCTGCCAGTCTGCCACGAGTCAACCTCCCCGGGCGCACCTGGCGAGCGAGCTTTTAGCTTGGCGGTCGCTGTAATCTACTGTGCCCCGCTGACTCTGTCTGGTGATTGTTGTCCATCTATGTGCATGGAGCAGTATCGGTCCATGCTTGGGGATAACTAGCAGAAATATAGTATCCCAGGTTAAGTATTGAACCACTGAAAGAGAGTTAAAAGGGCCATGTTGTTCCTTCCGAACTAACAGAAGGTATTGTATGTTGCTGTAATTGTGGAGTTTGTCCAGTGTGTTATGTATTTATCGGTATTGACCATGAAATAATAACCTGAGTGTATAATGTTATAACCAAGAATTGAAGATGTAACTTGTTATTTGTAAAAGTACGACCTGAGGGTCCAGTGTTATCTGACCGTGTGTAGTAACTCCTGAATCTTACTTGTCAGAGAAATAATACAACAGTTGTCTCATGAAGTTATGAGTAATTGAAGTAGTTAAATGATATATTAAGTACTTGGAGTTGTTTAATGATGTAATAAGTACTTGAAGTGTTTAATGAATTAATAAGTAATTGCGGATCTGTTTTGTCAATGATACAGTGAGACCTGAGGGTCCAGTCTTGTCTGAGTGAATTTAAGTAACATCTTATTCACTCACTGTGTTAATAAATATTGAATTAGTAATTTACGAGTATCACCACTCTATTCCTTCTAAACATTGGTTCCCAGAAAATAATACTTACTCACGTGCCTATAAACACTCTACCACACTACCCAAAAGCTTTCTGTGAGTTAGGTTATATTCTAATAAAAGTCTGGGTGGTGGCAGGCTACCGGTGTATACTAAGTGTTATACTAAGAATAACATGGTTTCCCAGACTAATCCATGGTTGAGAATATAATAAAACAGAGTATACTTCAGCAAGGTAAGAACATATGAACTCAGAAAATATAATATACATTATATGAAAAGAAATGAAAGACTTAGAAACTATAGGTAGAGAAATACCAGAATTACTTATATAAGAATATAAGCAAGAATAAAAGGTATATATAGATAAAGAATTGAAGAATAATAACAATATAAAACAGGATACCTCTTGAGGAAAATACTACAAAGAACATATAAGTATATGAATAAATCAGAATCTAAGAGAGAATAATATGAAATAAGAAGTAAAGGAAATGCTCCCATTACAAATAGTGGTAGTTAAGGTGGGATATAAAATAAAAAGAACTCGGCCCATCACAAATGGTGGCAGCTCGGCCCAGTACAACAATACTCCAGATGGGGAAGCACTTCACTCTTGAAGATCGTTACGAGGGACGGACCATCTAGATATCTGAACAACCTTCTTATAAGACCCAATAATTTATTTGCCTGATTTATCTTCTTCTCGCAATGGCCCGAGAACTTCAGCTCATTGTCAACATACACACCTAGGTCCTTCTCACATTCAGTCTCAAATAGTGCAGTTTCTTCATCCCGTTGGGACATATGATACGCTTCCTTACTGTTGGTTCGCCCCAGGTGCATCCTCTTACGCTTCATGGCATTCAATCTCAGCAGCCATTTCTTCGACCATTCTTGGAGCCCACAGAGGTTCTTCTGCAGCTCTTCACAGTCCGCTTTGTTCTTGATTTCCCGGAATAACTTGGCGTCATCGGCAAACATTTGTATGGAGGAGTGTACAACGTCAGGCATGTCATTTATGAAACAAACAAACAACAGCGGGCCCAATACATTGCCCTGTGGTACCCCGCTTGTAACAGGTACGGATGATGATTTCGTGCCATTAATCACCACACACACTGCTTTCGGTCATGTAGAAAGTCTTCTATCCACGCTAGGACATTCCCCCGAATTCCGTACCCTTCCAGTTTGATTTTCAGCCTTTCGTGGGGTACACTGTCGAAAGCCTTGGCAAAATCTAGGTAAATAATGTCGATATTACCACCCCGTTCCAGAATATGGGTCCAAATATCCAGTACCTTTAGCAATTGTGTTGAGCAGGAGCGCCCCGGCATAAAACCGTGTTGGCAATCCTTTACAAGGTTGTTTCGTAGATGTTCCATCGCGGCATCTCTGATAATACTCTTGTCGTATGATAATTGAACACCTTCAGTAATCAAGGCTTTATTCAACTCATAAATCCATATACATCTGCAACAGAACAAAACAAAACCCAATTAGAACAAGAGAATATTTAGAGTAAAGGTAAACGCAAACATAATATATTCCATAATATGACATTTACCCCTGCCAACATAATCAATCAAACATCATAGCCGTATCGCTTGGGTTCTCTTCGCTGCTGAGTAGAACGACGAAGAGGTAACTCCTGCATGGTACTAGGATTCAGCAATGTCGTCCCAGTATCTCCCTCTGCAGCAACTCCCTCACCATTATCCAACATTTCTGGCTCCACTGATGGTGAGGTTGATCCGGCAGAGAAGTCTGAGGATGAGGTTCCACCAGGGCATGGAGCAAGATCACGGAGGAAAACTGAAGATTCACGTCCATCTGGATACTTGATGTGTGCATACGTTGGGTTAGCCTCTAGGAGCTCCACCTCATCAACGAGAGGGTCACCTTTGTTTGAGCGAACGAATCGGCGTAAGAAAACAGGACCTGGAGTCGTTAGCCATGTTGGCAGGGATGTACCCTGACAAGATCGTCTTGGAAAATTGAAAAACCTCTCATGTGGAGTCACGTTGATGGCTGTTGAGAGCAATGATCTAATGGAGTGAAGTGCTTCAGGTAGGAGAGCCTCCTATTCAGTATCTGGAACATCTCGAGATTTGGCAGCTAAACATATGGACTTCCAGATTATGCCATTGTACCGTTCAATTTGACTGTTTCCTGTTGGGTGTTAAGGTGTAGTTTTGCTGGACGTCACTCCACGATTAGCGAGATGAGTTTTCACTTCACAAGACATAAATGCACTTCCTCGATCAGAGTGGACAAAACTCGCCATACCACAAAGCGAGAAAATGGTGTCCAGACATCTGATGACAGTTGGGGATGTCATGTCAGCACATGGAATAGCAAAGGGAAATCTGGAATATTCATCCACAGCAGTGAAGAGATATGAGTTTCTCGTGCGTGATGGAAGAGGAACTTTGAAGTCTGTAACCGCCAATCAGGCGGTTAGAGGATTTAGTGAAACTTGTGACGTTGGACTCAAACATTATAATTTGGTCAAACCTGTTGGATACAATTCCTTTTAGTATTTCACCTAAAACATACATAGGCAATCACATAAATGTCTAATCCAATATATATTTACATAACAATCATAGCTATGTAATCAGTCTAATCTTAAAACTTATAATGAGTACTTAAGTTTCCATATTTTTGTGTCGTCACAATGATAAACGAAGCAATGGACACAGTCTACCTGTGTACACAATAAGTACCAGTTAAACTTACGTGTTGAAAGTCTCAAGAGAAACCAGGTTAGGTGTTGCCTCTGTGATCTGAATGACTAGAGAGGAACCAGGTTAGGAGTTGCCTCTGTGGTCTGAATAGCTACAGTGATACACCATGCCGCCTCCCCAACCCTCTCTCGATGGGTGAGGGCTGGTGAGTCAGGTGGTTATACACAAACAAGCTCCCTTACTACCACCCAACACCTCACCTCCTCTAGGTCTCTCATCTTCAACCATCTCAACACTCTACATACTGTATACGGGCAGGCACACCCAATAAACATGACATGACTTACAGCCTAACATAGTGTTTGTTTATGTGTCATCCTACTCATTACTGCTTGCGGGAACAAAGTCAATGCTCAGTCTTTCCATTGGTTGAGTAGCTTTGATAAGGGTATTTTCAGTAGGCCTGTGAAATGTTGGCTTGATTTCAGCACATACAGTACACGACAAGTTTGAACAGACCTTTTTCACATCCTCCGTAGAAAATGTGAGGTTCTTTGTCTGGACAAAATGGAGCATTCTGACAACCCCTGGGTGGCAGAGCCCTTCATGGATGACAGTTAGGTTTGACGATGAGATGGCTCCGCAGAACGCTCGGGTGAAAGTGTCAGGAGCAACGTTGTCTCTACCTGGCCGATACCAAATGGAATAGCTAAAACAAGCGAGTTCGAGCCACCACCCTTGTATCTTGTCATTCTTCACTTTAGTCCTCCTACGACTGTCCAGCATAAATGCAATTGATCGCTGGTCAGTAACAATGGTGAAGTGCCGTCCCAAGAACAGGTGAGACCACTTTCTCACCGCTTCAATTATTGCAGTCGCCTCCTTCTCAACAGGAGGATAGTGAATCTCACTGCCAGATAACATCCGAGACATGAAGGCTACTGGCCGACCAGCTTGATTCAAAGTAGCAGACACGGCCACATCCGACGCATCACACTCCACAACAAATGGGATGGCATGGTCAATGCTATTTAGGGCAGCTTCCCCAAGCAGTTTCTTCAAGTCATCAAAAGCTGTGAGTGCCTCACGGTCCAGAGGAAAAGATTTAGCCTTGTAGAGAGGCCGTGCCTTGTCTAAAAACTCAGGGAACCACTTAGCGTAATAAGCAAACATACCAAGTACACGTTGAAGAGCCAATCCGTTTGTAGGTGGTGGAAGTTCTTGCAGTGGTTTTAGCCTTTCAGGATCTATTTTGATTTGACCATTTCCAAGTTGATAACCTAGAAGATTGATCGATGTTGCTGATAATGTAGATTTGGATATATTGAATGTCAGCTTCCTTTTCTCAGCAGCAGCAAGAAATTTCTCAAGATTTGCGTGATGTTCTTTCTGATCCCGACCACCTGTGGTAATATTGTCAAGGTAGGGAAATGTGTCACATAGATTCTCCTCCTCCACGAACTTGTCTATGGCTCTTTGAAAAACGGCAACACCATTAGTGACACCAAATGGTACACGTGTGAATTGATACAGTCTGCCATTTGCTTCAAATTCTGTAAAGGGTTTATCAGACTCGCTTATGCGTAGTTGATGGTATACTCTCTTTAGATCAAATGTTGAGAACACGTGGTACTTAGCAAGAATGTTGACCATGGTTTCAATGTTTGGCAATGGATATGCATCGAGATTGGTGTAAATGTTCGCCGTAGAAGAGTAGTCAATGCACAGTCGTTTTTTGTGACAGCCTGAATCATCTCTTGCAATCACCACCTGCGCACGCCAAGGTGATGTACTTGATTCTATGATGCCTTCGGACTGTAAGCATTGTATTTCTTTGGTAATGAACTTTTGGTCATCAGGGCTAAACTTCCTAGATTTGGTGGCTATCGGCTTTGCATCTCCTCGCATGTTTGCAAATAACAGTGGTTCTGACATACCTGCTGATGCCAGGCTACATACATGCTTGTTACCACTGTTGGAAATCTTGAGTTCAGGTCTGGGTCCTCCATACTCTACTGTATGGTAACTGAGGAGTGTTGTTTTTGGAAATCTATGCCGAGAATAACATCACCACAAAGATTCTCAATGACGCCCAGACATGTGTTTGGATAATGACTGTCATTCACATGGAGATCCACCGTACTAGTACATTCACCTATCACAGAAGCCGTTGAAGAAGACATTGCCAGGGTTATACTTTGGGAAACGGGTTTGATGTAAAGCTTAAGCCGATGGGCCACTCTCTTGTCAATGAAACTCTCAGAACTTGCCGAATCAATAAGGCCGGAGATTCGTCTTCCATTTACCTTTAAGTTTGTAGCAGAGCAATTCAGGCAATGAGGAACAGCAGCCGAGATGACACAAAGAGTAGGAGATGAAATTGATGCCGTGACCTGTTTCTTACCCTTAGTCTGACAGACTTTTGCCCAGTGCCCTCTTTTTCCTCATGAAGAGCAATCACCATCTTTAGCTGGACATCTCGCCCGTAAATGAAGACTGCCACCACAAAACCAACATCGTTTCTTAGTGGTCATACTAGCAAGTGTTGAGTCCTCAGCTGGATGTATATCTTGTTGATTAGTGTGTGGTGACTTAACAGTTCCCTCCACACATCCTGAAGCTGCTGCAATGACAGGGCCTAGTGGCTGGTAGGCTTCTAAAGTACGCTGTGCAAGATCCAAGGCTCTAGTTTATCAAAGGCTTGAGAGAGTGTGAGAGCCTGATTTTCCAATAGACGTTGACGTATATTTGCAGAAGACTGTCCGTTGATGAAGGCATCCCGTACTAACTCTTTACGATATTCTTCAGCCGTGACAGCTTTTAGAGTACAATCTTTGCTGCGTCTGTGCAGATCGTGAAGAAATTCATCCAGTGTTTCGGAAGGACGCTGACGTCTTGTGGCGAGCTGGTGTCTGGCGAATATCTCATTTTTCTTTTTCACATACACCTTTTCCAACACTTGTTTAGCGGTTTCAAACTCCGTAGCATCAGCAAAGTATTCATACACAGTAGCAGACATATTTTGTCAAACATCGTAATTTGTCAGGCGCTCTGTCTCTACACTCATCAATAAAGTTTTCAAAAGTTTTATGCCAATGCTTGTATTCCTTCTCAGCAGCTGGGGAATTTGGATCAACATCAAGCTTGTCGGGGGCAGATTATGCGTTCCATGTTGCTAGTAGAACATGAGTTGAATAAATTGTCGCATGATATCAAACACCTTCAGTTATCAAGGCTTTATTCAACTCATAAATCCATATACATCTGCAACAGAACAAAACAAAACCCAATTAGAACAAGAGAATATTTAGAGCAAAGGTAAACACAAACATTATTTATTCCATAATATGACAACTCTCAAGTACGATATATATTATGCTGGTCAGGCTCATCGGTCTCTAGTTGTTCGTGGAGTGACGATCGCCCTTCTTGAAGATAGGACTCACATAAGCCACTTTCCATTCACTGGGGACCTTTTGTTCATCCAGGCATTTACAAAACAGGATCTTCAGGGGCTCGGCAAGCTCGTTGCTAAACTCTTTTAGCACTCTAGGATGCACCATGTCAGGGCCGGGAGTCTTCTGGACCTTTAGCTTTGGCAGTTTATTTCTAATACCCTTCTGTGAACACAATGTTGTTTAAGATGTGGTTTGATATCGAAGTATCTCACTTGTTAACACTTGCCTGAATGAGTGTAAGGTAGTCGCTGGTACCTTTTATGAAGCTGGGTAAGATTGGTTGATAGGTGAACTCGTCACAGCTGTCCTGGGTTGTACTTGTAATTTTCTTAGCTTGTAAGTTACACTAGACACACAGGCACTGTTCTTTTCACTCGTTGTTCCTTGGTTTAATGTAAACACACGTGGTGATTTTCTAGTTATATTGGGTAGTCATGTCTGTTGTTACGAGTTGGGGATTTAGAATATAGTTAAAAGTCTACCCAGATCCCAACAGGCAACAACAATAAAAAAACAAAGACAATCGGACTATAAAAGGGTAGACAAAGGATGCGAGTTTTTGTTGTGTATAATAAAGTACCATAAATTCCTTAACAAAATATTCAGCTTTCTATAATTTACCCTTAACCATACTTAACCTAAACATATGCAACATTGGCTTAACAGTATATACATATTTATACAACATACAACAAACAGAAGCAAGTGGAGGTGGGAGGCAATATAAGATTACAAAATACTCAAGTGCAGTGCTGAGATGGCTGACGAGTAAGGCTGAGTATTGAAGAAGATGGTAGGTAGTCACTGTGCTGTAGGTTTCCAGGATAGGTGATCCTAGTGTGGTCACTTCCCAGAGTGAACTGAACTCTCCTCGATCTGGAGCTGATGAGGAAGACTTGGAGGAGGTGACGCAACAACCAGGATATGGAGAAGGGAAACCCCGGAGTGGTAACTAAGACTAGTCATACTCGGGTTTCGTCCCTAGATGGCGTTGCTCGTGGTGCTAGGTAGGTAGATCATGACAATTGATGGCGTGGTTCGTAACACTGTACAATTATTGTTATTGACAGACTAATGGGCATTAGCTATTAGCTTGCAATGAGCTGATATGATAAGAGAGAGGTACAGCCTGCAGAGCTGGTCTCACGACACGACGTTAGAGTCTCATGTCTGGCTGTGAACTGAGGAAACTGACCGACCTCTCTTGAGTCTGGTTGTTGGAGAGTAATCCATACTTCAACACAGACATATATATAAACAGGCCTACTCACACACGGAGGGCTGAGTCTGTAGATTTATGGCTGTACACCCGAGAAGGTGTGAAAGAACAGATGTTTATGTAGCTGTATGCTCAATAGTCTGGCTGGTAGAATGTATATAATGAATATATGTCCTTAGCCCATATTTTATTATATTAATTGACAGAGGCTAATACATCACTCGACTACCACCTGTATTAGCCTCTATCAATTAATATTATATAAATATGGGTTAAGGACATATATTCAGTATATACATTCTACCAGCCAGACTATTGAGCATACAGCTACATAAACATTTGTTCTTTCACACCTTCTCGGGTGTACAACCGAAATTTTTTGATCAGGGAGGAGTTGACGGTCACCTTACATGGGTTTTTAGAATGGTAAGCAGAACATTAACGCGAATCCAAACATAGGATATCTTCATGGCACAGTCTATGGCGGGGGAGGCTTATGACGAAGCAAAAGCACACTTCTCCGGTTCTGATTGGTTTGACAAGGACCGTAAAATGAGTGAGAAACACGTGTATCGTCTTATCGAGTATATCCAATTTATATTTCTTTTTCAAGAAGTAGGGTTTAAACAAGCTCAAAAGGAAAATTACCCCCAGTCAGACGAACTCACAGATTATGCAGAAAAGATAATACAGAGAACCCCATACACACCTCTGTATGTATATTATGTATGCTGTATGTATATTATGTATGTTGTATGTATATTATGTATGTACTCCATTTATATACATTACTTATTCAGCCTAGCTAGCAGCGTGTGGCAATGTATTTACCATGTCACTACACACTTAGATAATGTGCCTGGCGACATCTGGAAGCTGCTACATGTATCACTTGCTACATGTCGCCTGAGGGCTCAGTTGACCCTCTGTCAGAGTAGGGAGAGCTGCCTCGCTTGTGTATCTCTGCTTGTCCAGCAAATAGAACCTACAAAACTCTACAGGTGTTTGTGTTCGCTCCTGTAGATAAAACTTGGTACCCAGAACATGTACATGGCACAGTGAGTTAATTGACTAGATCAGTATACAAGTGATAGTGTGTAAAATCTGTGGCAAGACTGGCTTATGGACCCCCGCTCCGTCGTCAATCGCTAACTGCCGTCTCCTCCAAGAACTTGTTTGAATTTATAGCAAGTTTGAGAAGGTTGCAGTGACAGCAAGTTCATGTGAAGTGTTATAAGTGCATTGTGTGTGTAGTGCTTAAGTGTGACCTTGTTCTAAAGGATCCCAAAGGTGGAAGGCTTTTTCAGGGCATTTGTGAGGAGCAGAGTTCAGTGCAGCCTCCTCTGGCCGCGTCTAGAATGTATACATATCCTATTGCTTTCTACTTCTAAGTTTAATGCATGGTATAGAGGACTATTCCCAATAAAATAAACTGACAATTTTGACATTGCTTAAACAAACTGAACTACTTCTAGCAGTGAATGACTAATCTTAGTAGCTACAGATGATCAGGAAATGCTGATACACTGTAAGTCGTCATATTAACACTAGCATATTCTATTATGCTCAACATGCACATTCATCAAATATCTTCAGACCTAGAACTGTGTCCTTGCACACCTTCATAATGTTCAGTATTTTTGTATTTTAATTTTTCCGACACAGAACAGATTAATTTTGCTGTGTCAGGATAAGAGCAAGTTAAGAGTTACTAGATGAGGCCAGACAATTAAAAGTTACTAGCCATTTCCCTAAAAAACGTTGCCAACCCATGAAAAGTTTTACCTTCCTTCGTGAATTTGAATTTATTAATTTATAAATGCATAAAACTAATAGTCAATGTTCAGTAAACTCATTATAAGTTCTAATAAAAAAAATATTAAAAACAAATTTCTTATATAAGTGAAACATATTTGTGTATACTTAGTGTGAGATTGTGAAGTGGAGTACCATCGTACGATATGTTTTCCCATGTGTTGAGGTGGGAGTTTGTCTAAGTTGTCTGTGGCAGCGCCCGGTTGCCAGTCACCATCTGATGCTGGGGTAATAAAGTCTAGAAAGAACCTGGTCTGTTATTCTAACCTCTCACATGGCGCAGTGAGTAGGATGCCAGGGCCCAACACCCCATAATAGCACCTGACAAGAATGGCAACATGGCCCCCACAGCCCACGATTCTCGACGCCCTCAAGGGGACGCCAGGGCATCTGTACACCGGCGGGGAACACCAGGCGCGCCCAGCAGCAGACCATGAATGCATTGATGGCTCAGATGGCGTCTCTAGGTACTGGCAGCCACGGTCATGCTCCTATACCGCTCCAGAGAAGTGTGAGGCAGAAATGCCAGTAGCGGCATTTAGGACATGGAGGCAGTCCATGGAGTCGTGGGTGCTGTTGAACGGATAGTCACAACTGGTGGCCACACTCCACATTCGCCTGAACTGCGCCCCTGCACTCCAAAGGGTGATTGACTCGAGATATCCCAGTGGTCAGTGGGAGCAGCTCTCGCCCAAGGAAGACCTGGACGCCATCAGAAGAGTGGTTCTTCAATCGTCAAACAAGCTATGAAATGGAACGAGTTTTTCAACAGCAAACAAGGTGAAGAAGAGTCCGTGAAAAGGTATTTTCAACGATGCTTTGCAGAGGCAGTGGAGTGTAAATTTAAATGTCCCACCTGTGATAACGACCTCTCTGAGTACATGCTATTACGTAAAGTTATGGTGGGCCTGAGTAACCCAGTGTTGAAAAGGGAAATTTTCCAGGGGTACTTGAGTTATAATAGTGTTGAAGTGCTTAGAAACAAATGTATGTTATTTGAGGCAGCAGTGAGAGATGCTGGTGTATTGTGTTGTACGTCTGGCCAGGCTGCGGTGGGAACAGCCACGGAGGCAGTGGCGGTTGGTGATGACGTCACCGGTGAGTCTGAGGTAGCTGCCACCCGACCTGGACACCCCAGTCGAGCGCACTGTGGGAACTGCGGCATGACACATGCCTCCGGCAAGAGCAACTGCTTTGCAAGTGGGGCCACATGTCGCAATTGCTCCAAGGTTGGTCACTTCAAAAGGTGTTGTAGGAGTAAGGCAGCCCTAAGTGCTTCTGTGGATGTGTCAGGTGCTGTCACAGTGGCAACAGCCCAGCTATCCCGTCACCCCAGGTTACAAGTGTTCGTGACCCAGGCTGGGGGCAATTCCCCCGCCACCCCTGTGCTGGCTGTGGCTGACACAGGTGCTATGGTGTGTGTGGCAGGGGCATCCCTGCTCCGGGACATCGGTTTGTGTCCGGGGCAACTTCGGGCCCGTAATGGCCTGAAGGACATGGCGAACAAACAGCTCAAGTTTCTGGGGTCCGCCCCCTGCCGCCTCAGTGTGGGCGAGGGGTCCACCGTCCAGGAGGTCTACTTCGCACAGACAGCCAAGGCCCTCTACCTGTCATTGGAGGCCTGCAAGTGCCTCAATTTGGTGCCTGTCGACTTCCCGCTCCATAGGCGTGCTGTGGCTGCCGTGGGCAATGGAGGGGGGCAGCACACTGCCGACAACCTACCTCTGAACCCTTTACCTGAGAGCAGTCATGTCCCTCCTAGGCCAGTTGAGATACCTTTGCCTCCTTTGGAGGAGAATGTGGCCAGGTTGGAGGCATGGCTGCTCACGCACTTTTCATCGACTGCATTCAACACCAGCAGGTCCCCACTGCCAGTCATGACTGGACCCCCTCACCGTATCCACCTGGCACCTGGCACGACCCCCTACCCCTGTCACACACCTGCTTCCGTTCCGAAACACTGGGAAGCGGAGGTGAAGGCCCAGTTGGAGGACGACGACAGGAGAGGCGTCATCCAGCCAGTGCCTGCTGGTGAGGCTGCGGAGTGGTGCGCCAGGATGGCCGTGGTGGCCAAGAAAAACGGTCAGCCCAGGCGCACTGTAGACTTCCAATGCCTCAATGCAAGCTGTCTGAGGGAGACGCACCACGGGTGGTCCCCATTAGAGGTTCACGGCGCCATAAGCTCGTTGAACAGGCTTTGTGTGAAATATAACAGAGTCTAGGACTGCTTTTAGTGTCCTGGTGGCCCAGAGGTAGCGTTCCCCGGTCACAATTATAAGATCGTGGGTTCGAATCCTGGCAGGGTGAGGTGTTGATTATATATATATATATTGTTACGAGATGGGGATTTAGAAACTGGTTTAGAATATAGTTAAAAGTCTACCCAGATCCCAACAGGCAACAACAATAAAAAAACTAAACAAACAAAGACAATCGAACTATAAAAGGGTAGACAAAGGATGAGAGTTTTTGTTGTGTATAATAAAGTACAATAAATTCCTTAACAAAATATCCAGCTTTCTATAATTTACCCTTAACCATACTTAACTTAAACATACGCAACATGGGCTTAACAGTATATACATATTTATACAACATACAACAATCTGAAGCAAGTGGAGGTGGGAGGTAATATATGGTTACAATACTCAAGTGCGGTGCTGAAGTGTCTGACGAGTAGGGCTGAGTATTGAAGAAGATGGGAGGTAGTCACTGTGCCGTAGGTTTCCAGGATAGGTAAGCCAAGTGTAGTTACTTCCCAGAGTGAACTGAACTCTCCTCGATCCGGAGCTGATGAGGAAGAGTTGGAGGTGACGCAACAACCAGGATATAGAGAAAGGAAACCCGGAGGGGTGACTAAGGCTAGTCATACTCGGGTTTCGTCCCTAGATGGCGTTGCTCGGTAGTGCTGGGTAGTTAGATCATGACACAATAGATGGCGTGGTTCGTAATACACCCCCCTCCAAAGACCTCCGTAGCGCAGGAGCGAAGGAGGTGATCACCTGGTGCATCTGGAGAGTAGCTGCTGCATTCCACTGGAGCTCGGGATAAGGAGTCCGCAATCAGGTTGTCCACCCCCTTTATGTGCCGGACTTGTAGATTATAGGGCTGGGTGAGGAGAGCCCAGAGGAGGATTCGCTGGTTGGAGGTCTTGTTGGTTTGGATGAACGTGAGCGGGTTATGGTCGGTGAAGACTAGGGTTGTTTGTGGGCGAGATTGGAGGTAACATTCAAACTTCTTTATTGCCAACACCAGAGCCAGGGCCTCCTCTATGGTCGAGTAGTTGGTCTGATGTTTTTTCAACTTGGCGGAGTAGTATGCCACAGGGTGAAGGACATCAGTGGTTGGGTCGGGTTGTAGGAGCACAGCCCCCACTCCGACACCGCTAGCGTCGATTTGCAGATGGAAGGGCAAGGTGTAGTCAGGTGGGTGGACTACAGGCTTGGAGGCAAGGAAGGCTTTGAGGCGGTGAAAAGACTGGTCGCACCTCTGGTTCCAGAAGTAAGGGACCGCAGAACTGGTAAGGTCTGTGAGGGGTCCGGCCACGCTGGAGAAGTTACTGCAGAACCGACGGTAGTAGCCGCACATCCCCAGGAAGCGCATGAGTTCCTTCCTCGTCCTTGGAGTGGGGAAGGACAAGATGGCTTTAACGTTTGCGTCCTTGGGTCTCACCATACCATCCCCAACGATATGTCCCAGGTAAGTCACTGAGGCCCGGCCAAAAGCAGATTTAGCCAGGCTTATGGTGAATCCAGTCTCTTGCAGTCGTACGAACAGTATCTCCAAACGCACCAGATGTTCGTCCCAGCCGTCCGACACCACCACCAGGTCATCCAGGTAGGCGAACGTCCCATCTAGGTCCTGAATCAGGTAATTGATTGCCCTCTGGAATGTGGCCGGAGCATTAGAAAAACCAGAAGCCATAACCAAATATTGAAAAAGACCAAATGGAGTTATAAATGCTGAGATTATTTTTGCCCTATCCGTGAGTCCCACTTGATAATATCCTTTCATCAAGTCCACCATTGTAATAAATTTTGCACAGCCTCTGCTGTCTATTATATCTTCAATCAAAGGTAAAGGGTAAGAGTCTGAGACAGTGACCTGGTTCACTTTACGATAATCGGTACAGAAACGAAAACTGCTATCGGGTTTTGGAATGAGAAGGCAAGGTGAAGCCCAGGGGGAGGTACTAGGCACAGCTAAGTTATGTTTTAACAAAAATCTACCTCCGTTTTCATAATTTCTCTTTTTTGTGGATTTAGCCGATATGCTGATTGCCTAATGGGTTGTACATCATCTGAGATTAGCTTAATATCATGTTTAAGGATATTGCAAAACCCTGGGAGGTCTGACGTGACTTTAGGAAATGTTGATAATAACTTAGTGAGATCTTTTGCTTGAGATGGATTCAGAACAGAAAAATACTCATCCAAGTTGTTGAGTATGTGACTGTTAGCAGGGTTTTCTTTAGGTAGAGGGAAGTCTAAATTCTCCAATAGGTCCATGTCATCTGTCTCCGGCTCCGGCCCTGACAAAGCCGTATGCAATACAGGTAGGCTTATAGCCTCTGGGATGTCTCCCTCTGACTGCCTGGAATGGTAAAGTTTCATGAGATTAATGTGAACAAGTTGTGAATCTTTTCTGCGATCAGGAGTATGGACTATATAGTTGAGGGGAGATAGTTTATTAGCAACTATATAGGGACCAGTAAACTCGCTTTTAAGGGGAGATCCTGGAATGGGTAGAAAGAGTAACACTTTGTCACCTGGAGAAAATGATCTTTCAACAAATTTAGGTTGGGACTTCACCATTTTGTCTTGGACTTTTTTTAAGTTTGACTGAGCAATGGTTCGGACTTCAGTTAATTTGTCCCGTAAAGTGTCAATGTATTGGGAAACTGTTGCGGGCTTAATAGATGGAGTGTCAAACCACTGCTCCTTTACTATTTTAAGGGGTCCCCTAATTTGTCTCCCATATAGTAACTCGAACGGGGAGAAAACCAATGACTCCTGGGGACATTCCCTGATGGCAAAGAGTAACAAGTCTATGCTTTCATCCCATTCCTTTTGGTGTTCTATACAGTATTTTTTTAGCATTGATTTGAAAGTTTGATGGAACCGTTCCAAGCAACCTTGGGATTGTGGGTGGTAAGCCGAAGATGTACAATGGTCCACACTGAGATCTTTCATCACCTGTTTGAAAAGTGTCATGGTTTTGGGGTGGATCGGTGGTAGTATGAGTGGATTATATTATACAAAGATAATAATATGTCGTATTTCTTATTTCTTACCGTAGAGTCCGATACCTTCACACTGATTACTTACAGGAGATTATGGCGTATCTACGTAGAAGTTCACTCCACCACTCGACATTCCATGATTTATACTTGATAAATGATGATTTAATGAATTCATTTAATTTTCAACATCCATCTAAGTTATTGGTTATACTATGTCATAACCAATCAGTCATTACCTTTAGTAATAATAAGATAGGATCACAGATACGGGCAGATAATTGCACTTACATTTATTTGTCAAGCTTCCATACAATGATTTACAATTTGCATGGATATATGATTTACTCACGTTCACGCTGTAATAAAATTAATCTTCTAAAACAGGGAATTTTCAACTTGGGGACACATGTGGTTACTCTACTATGGGTGTGACTTAACAGAGCCTTAATTCTTCAAGTGATACATTTACTGCCAGCCTGGATTGCTTTTGTTGCAACCAGGCTTCATCACAAGAACTTCTTCCCACGGCCATAACAACAAAAAGGTACTCTTGGGTTACCACACATAGTCTCGCGTCACTGACAGTCACTGTGGACGGTTGTCGCGGCAAGTAGAACTGGTAAGCGTGACTTGAATTAACCATTAGGTGCAATAGACCAGCTGGATTGCTTTTGTCGCAACCAGGCTTCCACACGTGATATTTCCACGGGGATAACAAACCTAGGTTAACACACTTAGTCTCGTGTCGATCACGGTCACGGTAGACGGGTGTCGTGCAGGAGAACTCTGTAAGCGTGAATTAATTAACCATTTACTGTAGGTTTGATAGGCCAGCCTGGATTGCTCTTGTCGCAACCAGGCATCCACACGTGATATTTCCACGGGGACAACAAACCTAGGTTAACACGCTTAGTCTCGTGTCGACGACGGTTCACAGGACGGAGTGCGGTGGAGGACTCTGTGTGGTGTGGTGTCCCGCCCCCCTTCAGGAGGGAGAGGATGGAGACGTCTTAACTAACCCATGGCTCAGGGGATACTACTCAAAATGAGGTTTTTGGGTGTGAAGCGATGAACAGTACAACACTGTTTCACTGCCCACCCCCCTAAAGGCTGGCTAACATACACTAATTGAAAAATACATGTCCCAGTTATGCCTCGCCGGGCGTCTTATCTCTGGTAAAACAAACTTTGGAGTTGGTTGCGTGGGTAAGCCTAACGCAACCCATGACAATCGCCCCTACTAAGAAAAATTTTTCTTCGGAGAATAAAATTTCAGCACCTGTATACAATCAAGAGAATGCCTAGCCCAGACACACAATTCAACATTCACACTGTGGTGTGTGTGACACTAACACTGCAACGGGATGTAGTCGCCAATCGCCACTGAGGGAAAACCTCAACATTTACTTTAGATTTTCAGGCTGGAGGAAAACTCCGAGGCGAGGGTGACAATTCCCGAGCAATAGTTCATGCTAAGCGTAAACACGCTTCATTTATGTTACAGCAACGTGTTGTGTAGTGTAGGGTATGTAGACATTGTTTAGGTGGTACAGGTGTCGTGTTATGTTCTTAAATGTAGAGAGGTGTGAAAAGGTTTACATAACATTTGAAGAGTCGTCAGATGCGTGGAGGTTCGAGTTGACCGGAACATATGGACGCTCCCACACATAGGTCAGGTCCTAGACACGCTCTGCAATGTCGAATGAACTTTCCCGGTGGTGAAGAGAAGGACTCCTCCAGCCCGCTGATGTGGGACTGGGTCCCTCTTTCGCTGAGGACCCCCAAGGTGAGGGTGTACTCTGCCCATCACTCAGCATTGGGTCTACTGTCCACCGCCTCAAGCTGAAGTCCACCAAGATGAAGATGTAAATCTGTCCGTCACTCGCCCTTGGGTTTACTGTCCACCGCCTCGTAGTAAATCGGGAGGCTGAGGTGGAACTGGGTCCCTCCGTTGATGAGGACCCCCAAAGGTGTGGAGGTACTCTTCCCGTCACTCACCCTTGGGTGTGCAGTCCACCGCCTCGTACTGAATCAGCTGGCTGATGTGGAACTGGGTTTGCTGACCACAATGTCCGCCGCCACCCTCTCAAGGGTTCGGGGATCACTTTGAGAGGCCACAGGGGTGCAGGTAGAACTCGCCCTCCGTCGCTGGTTCTGGCAAACATCACAAGTCCTCTTCTGTTTCTTTATTTTCCACCTTTAACTTCACATTCAAAATTTCTTAGAGTCCCCTCAAATGTACTAGTAATCATTTCGTAGTACAATATATGCGTTTGCACAAACTGCTGACAAGAGTGCAATTATCCGCGGTCTGTGTCCCTGTTCGGGCGCCAATTGTCATGGTTTTGGGGTGGATCGGTGGTAGTATGAGTGGATTATATTATACAAAGATAATAATATGTCGTATTTCTTATTTCTTACCGTACAGTCCGATACCTTCACACTGATTACTTACAGGAGATTATGGCGTATCAACGTAGAAGTTCACTCTACCACTCGACATTCCATGATTTATACTTGATAAATGATGATTTAATGAATTCATTTAATTTTCAACATCCATCTAAGTTATTGGTTATACTATGTCATAACCAATCAGTCATTACCTTTAGTAATAATAAGATAGGATCACAGATACGGGCAGATAATTGCACTTACATTTATTTATCAAGCTTCCATACAATGATTTACAATTTGCATGGATATATGATTTACTCACGTTCACGCTGTAATAAAATTAATCTTCTAAAACAGGGAATTTTCAACTTGGGGACACATGTGGTTACTCTACTATGGGTGTGACTTAACAGAGCCTTAATTCTTCAAGTGATACATTTACTGCCAGCCTGGATTGCTTTTGTTGCAACCAGGCTTCATCACAAGAACTTCTTCCCACGGCCATAACAACAAAAAGGTACTCTTGGGTTACCACACATAGTCTCGCGTCACTGACAGTCACTGTGGACGGTTGTCGCGGCAAGTAGTATGAGGGCTTGAACTCCCACCATTTATGAGGGCCTCTGTGTGCCAGTAACAATTCCTTTCACTCTTATATTTATCACCATTGGTAGCGTGACGAGAGGAGGCTCGTGGGTAGGTGTAATGATAGTATCAAGCAATAGGGAAGAAATAACGGTAAATACTGTAGGTAAATAATAGACACAATATACAAATACAAAGTTTATTTAAACATGAATATGAAATTAGAAGAAAGAATTGGTTTGTGCTAACAGACGAAATCTAGTACTAGGCCCTCAGGCTCAACATACTCACACCATTACTGGGTGGACATATTCAATAACACTTCCAACCCTACTGGGTGGACATACTCAAGAACACAACTATTATAGTCATTTAGCACCATAAATACTAGGGCAACTGCCACTACAACACTCAGTCGTCAGGTGTGATACTCAAGCACCAGCCATGGGGTCCAGCCACCATGGAGTACTATCCGACGAACTCTGGAGATCCCAGTGGATTAATTCCACCACACAAATAGCCCTACTGAGTTAGACACTCATCCATCAATGCTGGGGGCTGGTAGTGGTGTGTGGCTTGGTGATCCGGCGTCACCTCGTGGACCGAGCGTTAGGGCCAGACGAGCCAGCTATGGGGGCTATAGGTAGTCTGAAGTGTCTGACGGCCGGGTCTCACAAAGGTAACTGATCCTACTGGACCTCGGACATCTCCCCAGACATAGTGGATACAACATCCACGCTACAGACACGGCCTAGGCTGCGTTAGGGACCTGTATGGATGAAGGGACGGGCACTTACTAACCGGTGACAACAACATCACGTTTCAGGGGACGTTAAAGACGTAAATATGACTTCACTCAGAGCATATCAACTACGTTACTGTAACGCTTGCACAAGCAACTATTAATTGGGTCAAATCACTTAAAGAAGGGCGAATTACAACACAGAGTGGAATGGCATGCCTGTATGGATGAAGGGACGGGCACTTACTAACGGTAGAAATGCCCGCGTGCCCTCACTCAAACCAGACCAGGGAGTCCATCTACTCCTATTCCGATGAATTAATTTACGGTACACTCTGACGTTGAAATTGAGACTATGAACTCATTTTCATTCTCTACTATTATCTTCACTAACAATGCTCTGACTCAGCTATCAAAAGCAAAATTAAATTGATTACAAAGGGTTGGATGGCAACAGGTCCCAGCATACAGCGTCTGCTACTAAATCCGCTGATTATATTCCAAGCTCCCATAGACAAAGACGGGGGAAACAGAGAAAACGGGGGACGTTTCCACTGGGAGACTCAGAAGGTTTTGTGGACGTTTGAGCGTAATATGAATCCTTAAGGTTTTCGGGTTAGCTCTTATCATGACCATTACAAAGCTTCCCCCTTCCCCAAGATTCATATTATGCGGTAACGTTCAGAAAACACGTAAGTAGTGACATACACATTAAATCATTAATATAAAGTATAAATCCTCACACAAAACATTGCACAAATTATATCAATAAAAATAGAAAAATAATTCCCTACCGGTGGTCAGGATTAGGTAAAAGAAATGGAAATCTGTTAACATACAACTAGAATGTGACACACCTTCATAAAAAAAATATATTGGGATACATATTACAAAATAGCACCAAAAATAATAGCACATGGGGTTAGGTACATCATGTCATAATAATACTGAATGGCGGTAAATACATCATATCATATCATATAATAATAAATGGTGTTACATACATCATATCATATAATAATAAATGGGGTCAAGTACATCATCATAGAATAATAATGATTTGAGTTAGATACCTCATATCATATAATAATAATAATAAATGGGGTTACATGTTACAAAATACACCCTCACATCGGTAGATAAAGTGCACACTCAAAATTCCTTACAGAACTCAAATTTCAATGTTCATAGATCATGAAAGTTTCTTTTATGCGATTGGTCAAATGCTTACTAGACACACTGAGATTTAACATAGATTTCTCAAGCTAGGACATAGACGCACGGACCCCATCAAGTCAAAGGAATGATTTGTTGCCCTTAATCTAAAGAGTTGTGTCGCATTCGCAAGAGGCAGCACCATTCCGGGGACTCCGAACGAGCGGGTATTCCCAAGAATTCAATGCTAACGAAACGGTCCTCATGAGAACACTACCAAACCAAAAACTGTCTGTACTTATGGCATTTGCCATGTAGAAGTAATAGCACCATATTTATATGCCCAAATACTCCCTGAAAGTCACGAACTCTACACCTATATACCAACAACACCCAGCCTACGTAGGACTTACCAACCGGAACTTGAGAATTCACCACTGGTATCTTTACTCATACTAGTAACAGATACCCTTCAGATGATTGCATAACTGCCAATACATCTTCCAATCTCTGTCTTTACTGCAAATTGACCCTTCCTCTGCAAAATACTTTTAATAAAAAAAAATCATCAATTCTTTACCTCTCCCTTTACCACAAGTTACTTATAACTGATTGCACACTTCATTATCCACCAATGAGGGTCACTTAAAAGCTCACTGCTTTTAAAGATCCAGTCTCACCACTGGTTTTCTCATCCTTACGGGAAATCGGGGAGCAGGAGCAACTACTGTTCTCTCCTCATCCCGTATAGCATCTCTCTCATCAGGCTCTGATTCTGAGGAAGAATCATTAGGGGGAACCTGGATGTCATTTACATGGACCAACATATCTCTGTTGATACATCTTTTCACCTTTTCTGCTGCTCGTCGAATGACTTCTGTCTCATCTGAAAGGTGGGTTAACTCATACGCTGCACCATTACGTATTACTTCAGTTACTGTATATGGGCCCTTCCACTTAGCATTTAATTTCCTACTGGTACCTGGGATAGTAGCTTCATCTCTCACCCAAACAGTTTCCCCTAGCTGTACTGTCTGATTGACTCTATCTCGGTTTGCTACGTTCCGGAATTCTCTAGACATTCGTTCAGAAGTTTCTTTAATTACTCTGCGAGCTTCTCTCAACCCTTCAGTACTCTCGTTTTCTATTATTGGTAACTCAATTCCCACTTGTCTCTGTGCATGCCGGGAGAAGAATGCGAAGTGTGGCTGCACTCCAGTCGTTGTGTGAACAGAAGTGTTCAAACCATATTGGGTCGGACCCAAGAATCGTGGCCAGCGACGCGGGTTATCTTCACACATTATTGACAAAATGTTCTTAAAAGTTCGGTGCATTCTCTCCGTGATACTGTTACCTCGGGGGTGGTAAGGCAAGGTAAAATACACTTGAATGTTAGTTAATCGACAGAGCTCCCTGAATTGTGCGGCAGTAAATTCTCCTCCATTATCCGCAATCACTACTTTAGGACTACCGAAGACATTAACAAACTTTTCAAATTCACGGGTAACTTCTTGCGTTGTCTTCGTGCGCAATGGATAGAAGTTAACGAACCTTGAGTAATGATCTATGATCGTTAACACATATCGGTAATCATTGATCCCGGAATGCATGTCAGTCAAATCCACCGAAATTCGTTCTAGTGGTTTGCTTACGACTGGTAATTCTTGCCAACGTTGCGTAAGTCCCTTAGTTCCCTTGAACCTTTGACACGTCTCGCATGATGCTACATAATCAACACAATCTTTACGGTAGTTAGGCCAATAAAACAAATTAGCTACTCGGGTGATGGTCTTCCACCGTCCTAAATGACCTGAGGTGGCATTGTCATGCGCCAACTCTAATGCGGCTTTACGTAAATGTTGCGGGATTACGAGACAATACTTCAATGCTTTATCGAGTTGTTCTTTTACTAGGTACAATACTCCATTTATTACTTCAAAGCTATCAACGGTGGCCTTTGGGTACTTATGTTGTGGAATTTTACCTCCTGCTAAATACTGTTTTACTCCTGCCACCTGGGTTCTTTTTGTTGTTCTTTACCAAAGTCTGCCTGTGTGAAACCTTCTAGTGTGGGAAATTGAGCGGCAACATGGTCGTGCATGACTTTTCTCAAGGTTCTGACTGGTCGACTTAATGCATCAGCCACTACATTAGCTCTACCGGGTTTATATTCAATGTTATAAGCGTAATCTCTCATTTCTAAGATCCAACGGTTCATTCGCTGACTTTTTGTTTTCTTTCTAAAGACGGAGGTTAGAGGTTGGTGATCTGTCTTAATTGTAAACTGCGTACCCCAAAGAAAATGATGGAAGAACCTGCACGCTAATACAATGCCTAACGCTTCTTTATCTGTGGTGGAATTGTAATGGTCATGATAAGAGCTAACCTGAAAACCTTAAGGATTCATATTACGCTCAAACGTCCACAAAACCTTCCGAGTCCCCCAGTGGAAACGTCCCCCGTTTTCTCTGTTTCCCCGGCCTTTGTCTATGGGAGCAGACGCTGTATGCTGGGACCTGTTGCCATCCATTCCTTTGTAATCAATTTAATTTTGCTTTCGATAGCTGAGTCAGAGCATTGTTAGTGAAGATAATAGTAGAGAATGAAAATGAGTTCATAGTCTCAATTTCAACGTCAGAGGGTACCGTAAATTAATTCATCGGAATAGGAGTAGCTGGACTCCCTGGTCTGGTTTGAGTGAGGGCACGCGGGCATTTTAACCGTTAGTAAGTGCCCGTCCCTTCATCCATACAGGTATGCCATTCCACGCTGTGTTGTAATTTGCCCTTCTTTAAGTGATTTGACCCAATTGATAGTTGATTGTGCAAGTGTTACAGTAACGTAGTTGATATGCTCTGAGTAAAGTCATATTTACGTCTTTAACGTCCCCTGAAACGTGTTGTTGTTGTCACCGGTTAGTAAGTGCCCGTCCCTTCATCCATACAGGTCCCTAACGCAGCCTAGGCCGTGTCTGTAGGGTGGATGTTGTATCCACTATGTCTGGGGACATGTCCGAGGTCCAGTAGGATCAGTTACCTTCGTGAGACCCGGCCGTCAGACACTTCAGACCACCTATAGCCCCCATAGCTGGCTCGTCTGGCCCTAACGCTCGGTCCACGAGGTGACCCGGGACCACCAAGCCACACACCACTACCAGCCCCCATCATTGGTGGATGAATGTCTACCTCAGTAGGGCTATATTTGTGTGGTGGAATTAACCCACTGGGATCTCCAGAGTTCGTCGGATAGTACTCCATGGTGGCTGGACCCCATGGCTGTTGCTTGAGTATCACTCCTGACGACTGAGTGTTGTAGTGGCAGTTGCCCTAGTATGTATGGTGCTAAGTGACTATCCTAGTTGTACTATTGAGTATATCCACCCAGTAGGGTTGGAAGGGTATTGAATATGTCCACCCAGTAATGGTGTGAGTATGTTGAGCCTGAGGGCCTAGCAATAGATTTCGTCTGTTAGTACAAACCAATTCTTTCTTCTAATTTCATATTCATGTTTAAATAAACTTTGTATTTGTATAATTGTGTATATTATTTACCTACAGTATTTACCGTTATTTCTTCCCTATTGCTTGATACTATCATTACACCTACCCACGAGCCTCCTATCGTCACGCTACCAATGGTGATATATAAGAGCAAAAGGAATTGTTACTGGCACACAGGCCCTCATGAAGGGTGGCAGTAGCAGCCCTCATAAATGGTGGCAGCTCAAGCCCTCATAAATGGTGGCAGACCAAGCCCTCATAAATGGTGGCAGACCAAGCCCTCATAGAATAACGAGTTTCTGCCGGCTTTAACTTTCGAGAAAAATAACCCACCGGTCGCAAGGAGCCATCTTCTTGTATCTGATTAAGGGAAGCGCCTAGGCAGAAATTGCTGGCATCACTATGCAGTTCGAATGGTTTATAAATATCTGCCTTGACAAGAACTGGGTATGAAGCTAGTGCTTGCTTTAACTTCTGAAATGCTTCTTGACACTCATTAGACCATGCAAAATCAACAGTCTGTTTCGTTAATTCAGTGAGGGGGTAAGCTACTTTGGCAAACTCGGGAACATGTTTACGGTAAAATCCACACATACCCAAAAATTGGCGGACTTGTTTAACATTAGTTGGGGGTTTACAATCAGTCAAAGCCTGGACTTTTTCTGGGTCAGGCTCAATGCCTCTCTCTGAAACTACATGTCCTAAGAAATTAACTTGCTTATGGCCAAATTGACATTTAGACAAATTTAGTTTAATACCCTTCTCTTCAAATCTCTCAAATACTCTGGTGAGTCTCTGCAGCAAGGTGGGGAAGTCAGGAGCCCATACTATTACATCATCAAGATAGTTTCGTACCCAGTCTTCAACTGCTAATGGAGCTAATACTCGGTTTACTTCTCGAGTGAAAACGGCAGGACTATCTGAGAGTCCAAACGGAAGGCGTGTGAACCTCCATAGATTGTACCCATCGCTAAAAGTAGTTAGATCTCGGCTGCTGTCGTTAAGGGTGACCTGATAATATGCATCCTTCAAATCTAAGGTGGCATAATATTTATTTCCCGCAGCTTTCTCTACTAATTCGTCAATTCGTGGCAAGGGTTGTATGTCGACCTTCAAATGCTTATTGACCGCTCGAAAATCTAAGCACATACGCTTTGAACCGTTGGGTTTTGTTACCAGAACAATGGGGGATAACCAGGCGGCAGTCGATGGTTCAATGATATTACGATCCCTCATATCTGTTATCATTTCTTTAATTATCTCCTTTGCTTTCTCGGGGTGTCTATACTGTGGTCCTCGGACAGGATTGTGGTTGGCGAGCTGAATGTTAGCGGGTATACCAGCAATTGACCCTATTTCATGTGGTCCTAGAACAAACAAGGAATCATGAGCTAGAATTACTTTCCGCAAACGTTTACGCATTTCTCGGTCTAGATGGTTCCACGGTTGGTTTCTAATTAACTCATTCAACTTCTCTTGTCTAGTGGTTCCGCCTTTTACTTCGTCACATTCCGGTATCATACTGTTGGAAATCTCTTGGACATGTCTTACCTTCTTTACTGTACCGTTGGGAATTCCGGCACAAATTACACAGTCAAAGGATGGTACTCTCTGATCATCACCTACATTTACTTTTACTTGGTTTGACGATCTCCTCTCCCCTTCTGTTTGAATGGCTAGGTGATGAGGTGCACAAAGGGAGAATTCAGTTGAAGACTTTACTTTACACAATTTGTCATAGACCTGTTGAATATGTCCCAAGTGATTTCCCTTAGTGTCAACATACGAGATTATCTCCTCTGGGATTAACTCATATTCGCCAATGACAGTGCCAACTCTCAAATACACTGATTTATCGGTACAATTACTTACTGGCAAATATATGCGTGAATCTGGCTGTACTCTAACACATATCTCTGGTTGTTGGTTGAAACTTTTATGCGTGAATCGTACGCTCAGAATTTGACCTGTCTCTACTTTCACCTTGATGGATAAGATCGGTGCATGGTGGCCTCGTACAATAGTCTTCCTATCAATATGGAGACTCTTCAACTGTGGTGGACAAGGTACATCGGGCTTTAATGACAATCTATTGACGCATTTGATTCCTTGCATGTGATCTCTCATTACTACTTTCCCATATTCATGTGACTGGCCTGCCCAAATGAAAAGTTTCCTTTTACGTTCCCAGGTTACTCTGAATCTGCCAAGGAGATCTGCTCCGAATAGTAATTCTGCATTAAAGTATTTATCATCCACCACAATAGCATGGTGTCTGACTTTCAACTGGGGTGTTACTTGTACTGTTATGACTACTTTACCTTTAATTTTTAACTCATCTCCCGTAACACCCTGGTATCTATCTTTACAAGGTTTGATGGGTTGCAAATTCAAAGTTTTTACTAGACTCTCCTGAATTAAGGTGGCTTCACTACCTGTATCTATTAAAGCAAGACAGACACGTTCATTTACAGTAAACCAAATGCAAGGAGACACATTGGAAGGAACCCGCTTATGTCAATATTTTGGATATTGCCGACGATTGGCGCGTCCGGGGCAGCGTTGACTGTTTCTCCGACATCCTACTTCCAAGCAATCCCAACATGAACGTGGGGGTGGATTTAAGGGGCAAGTAGAAGTATCATGATTCGGTGTTCGGCAATATGGACAGTAAGGTCCCTGTCGCTTTCCAACTAACTTTTTACGAGGACTTTCAAATAAGGCTACCGCGTTAGGGTGTGTCATACGGAGGCGAAATTTTTTTTTTTGAGTTTGAAAAATCGGCCCATGGTATTAATGATGTAGTTCTACGTGCAGAATTATGTGATATCTTCAGATTTCAAAAGTTTTCATTTTTTGCTAGGTAAATTTTAACTTGAAATCTTATGAAAATTCAGTATTCCCACCCTTTTACCAACACCACTAAATAGCTTATTTAAAGTAAAGTAAATGTATCAGGTTAATTTATTAGGATGAAAATAATCCAGAATAGTGAAACGAATGATCTTGACACATTTATTAAATTTAATATTCCTTTAGAAAACAAAATCGTCAAATACAAAAACGGGTTTTACTACTACAACCCGGTGTTGCTGCACACCATAGAGAACATGTCTTTCTTGCTTCTGTTTCTACTCATCACCTCCCTGCTGACCACCTGAGCTCGGATGTAGCCTTCCCTCCTCTCCTGGCTGTACACGTGACTGCTGGCCTCGCTCACTTGCTGTACACAACGCTCTATACTCTGGGTGTGCGAGGGCCAGGCAGAGACATGCATGGGGTTGTCCAGGAAAGCTCTGACTTGAACATTGGTGAGGCTGCAGGTAAGAGGGGGCTCACTGCCAGCCTGGATGTTATCCAGATCTATGAGATCAGTGAGGGTCTTGGCACCTAGATTGACTTCAGGAGTCTTCCTGACCCTGAAGGAATCGTCACCAACTGATTCGTCATGCCCAGATCCTCTCATAAGTCTCATATCCAAGATCTTTTTGACTGCCACTCTTCTCTCCTCCTCATCCTTATTGCAGAGCATTGTCTGCAGAACTGCCTCGGGATGAGCATACCAGGAAGATCTCCTCACAGTCTGCTCCACAATCTGAACAACATGCCTCGGACCTTCGGAGAACGATGACTTGACCTTGGTGTTGAACCAATTTGGCAAGTAGACACTCACGATGAATTGGACAATAAGTCTCAGGTTGTGAAGCTGGTTCCCTTTCAGTTTATGATGAGCGACCCAAATTCTGCAGAGCCTGAGAGCCGTTGTGAGCCACCTAGAATGTGAGACTGGACCTATCTGCAGGTAAGCAAGTCTATCAGGCATGACCCCAGTTTTGATGGCACTGCAAATCATGTAACCATAGTACTGGTCAGTACTCAGGTCGTCAATGACAGTATGTGCAAGCTCAACGAGTGGAGGGCCAACTGTGATTTTTTCAAAGCTCGGATTTATTTCTAACTCAGTGGCAGAGTCCAGCATCTTGCCAAGAGGACCAGACCATCTGTTGTTTGAAAGAATCTTGCCATCCAGCTCCTGGATCAGATGTCTGAGTGGCAACTCGTTGGTGTGGAGGTCACAAACAATCCAGACCAGCTTCCTCCCAATCTTCCGCTCTATCCACTGTATGACCCCCCCTTGCCACCCTGTGTTCGTGTTGGTGCTGTCCCCTCCAATGGCCTGCAGGGTCTGGTCTACGTTCCTCTCTCTGAGCCAGTTCACAATGTTATCTGCCACTATCTCAGCTGGTTTCCTGATGTCATCTTTCTCTGGAGTGAAATGCCACAAATACTTCCCTCCTGGTTCACTGCAGCAGGAGTAGTGTTCCTCCTTCACCATGGCAGGGAACAACTTGTCAGAATCTCCAACTTTCATGAACACTTTAGTGTCATCCCTTCTCCCATCAAGGAACAAACAATTGATTCCATTTTCTCTTATCCCCTTATCAAACTCCTCTTCTAGGTTACTGACAAGTTTCTCCTGAGCTCTCCTTACTTTGTTATGATCTATCACCAGGTGAACATCATCAGGTGTTATCAAACCACCGTCAATCCAGGCAGCTGTTGCTATCTCTGCAGTTTCTCTGAGACCAGTGTGGTGTCGCATGCTGGCCAGAGCTATGCTCGGGATATCTTTCCTATTTCGAATCTTATGCCTGGAAGGTTTGGGATCATTATTTTCTGGGTTAGGGACAAAGTCACCATTCTCCTGGTCAGCACTCGGATCAGCCATGGGGAAGTCATTAAACTCTGAATCAGCTTGACTCCAATCATCGGCCTTTTTTACCTCACCCTGGGCCTTCTCAAGTCTCTTTTCCTCGGCAACTCTTCTCCTCTTCTGTCTCTCTGTGGCAGCCTCCTGTCTCTTGGACTCCAGAATATCTTGGCTAGAAATCATGAGAGCCCCTATACTGCCAGTCTTCTCTCTCTGTGCTTTGACAAATGCCAGTTCGATCACAGGAATCTTCAGTTCACGCTTGCAAATACAGGAGATGTGGGCCTCGGATTTACAGTCGCGATCGCATCCAAACTCAGGACAGAGAACAATTGGGCACTTGCAGGTAATTATGTCAAATAACTGGTCCAGTTGCTTGGCAAAGCTGTACTTAACTGCAAGTTTTCCTCTCCCAAGAGAGATATCTCTTGCCTTTTTCCAACTGGCTAGCAGTCTCTCACTAATCTTCTTCTGACTTGTTATGACTGGAGGCTTGAACTGAGCGTTAGCCAGAGTGTACTGTGCCAAGACAGCTTTGGTCATATCACTGGCAATGTCTTTGTTTGTGTAAGTTCTTTGGTTCTTTTCACTGATTTGCCTGATTAAAACACCGTATCTCAAAGCATCTCTCAATGTAGGCAACTCCGACTTCAGGAGCTCTCTCCCAGACCCAAGATAGTGACTGAGATGGCTGGATTTTTGGTTCCTGGTCCTGACACAAGCAGCCATCGCAAATATTATCAACTTATAAATGCATCAGAATCTGAAACAGAAAAAAATATTGTTAGTTGGGTTGTTAAAGAATGAAGTCAGAAAGCAATGTTCACTATTTAATTGTAATGCACTAATGCAGCTGTACGTTAGATTTTCGATAAATTTCACGCTAAAATTTATTTAGCAAAAGGTTGCAAAATATTGAAACTGAAATTATTTTCTGTTTATATACACTAAAATCTACCAAAAAAGTGATGGGCCATTAGTTTTAGCTGATCTTCCCTCCTATGACACACCCTACTACCGCGTGTTGATCTCGCTTACTACTGGTACCCCAAGCTCCTCTGTTACGTTACATTCGGCCCTACTGGCTCTTTCATTCTTTATTGGAAGTTCTTGGTTCGCATGCTTGTGAACTGGCCGGATACCAGGATACCCAGTTCTGTTACTTCTCAGATAGATATGCCGGAGTTTCTCCAATTGTTCGGCCATCGTGTCTACTGGACAACAAGGGGAATAGTAAGATATCAACTCCTCTTTCAACTGTTCTGGCAGTTTCTGGTACAATTTATCTTTCAACGTTTGTTCTTCACATTCCCTGGGCCCATACCGGCGGAAAATGGTTGTGAGAGCTGATTTAATTTGGCCCAAAAAGCGCCGGGGATCATCTTCCAAATTGTACTCTAACCGCGCAAATTCCTGCCAGGCAACTTCCAGAGGGATTGGTTTCACAAACAATTTCCGCAAGGTTGCTTTAAGTTTATCCCAATCTTCCTCATCGGTACCGAGTTCTACTTGGACCATGTCTTCAATCTGCTGGTCCATGCGGTCGGTAGCTACATACCATCTATCCCTTGAGCTAACTGCGCAGTATTCTACTATCTTACAGAATTTAGTTAAGATGGTGTCTGTGTTAAGACCAACGAGGTCGTCAAAGGACAGCCTCGGAACGTATTGGTGGTAATGGGGACCAGGAGGTCGGCTGGGTATATCGTTAGTAGGGGGCAAGAGTGGAACCACGGCAGGAGGGGGCAAAAGTGGAACCACGGCAGGAGGGAGTACAAGTGGAACCACGGCAGGAGGGGGCAAAAGTGGAACCACGGCAGGAGGGGGTACAAGTGGAACCACGGCAGGAGGGGGCAAAAGTGGAACCACGGCAGGAGGGGGTACAAGTGGAACCACGGCAGGAGGGGGCAAAAGTGGAACCACGGCAGGACGAGTAGGTACAGCCGGTTCTTCCCTCCGTTCATCAAGCAAAGCTTGTTGTCTCCTTATCGTATCCATAGACTCAGCGAGTTTAGCCCGAAGAGCTTGGACTTCTGTTGCTAAATCAACAGCGGCTTTGGCCGTCACGGTCCCCTTATTTGCGTTAGCATCTGCCATTGTGTTACAACAAATCAATACTGCAGGTATACCCCACTGTAAATACAATACATGCACAGTGCTCACTCAAGATCCAAGGACTGGTACTGATTTTCTGCAATACGACTAACACTCCATGCATCAACTATTCAAACTACTGTTCAGATTATTAATCTCCCAAAAGATAATATTATGGCATCAAAAATTCACTTAGACACTTTGCCATTCACAGACTCAGTATGGTGCAACACTGCGTGAACACTTCACGAATTCCTGTACTCACAATTCTGGGTCCATACACTCGTATAACATTTTCCATATACCGTATCACCATAAGGTCCTTACATATATAATACTGTATTCTGAAAGTATACTGGCATTAGAGTTCACATAACATACGTTACACAAAATAATGACCCGTTAGCACCTTGTTAAAATAACTTTAAGATTATAGCATATACATAGAAATATTAATAGTAGGAACTGTAAAATGCCCTGAGATATTAAGTAAATGGAATATATATCCTACCTAACACATAACTAAAGAATATTACAAGTGCAGAATTAGCATCCACTTAACCTTTGTATATAGTGCAATGCTTCTGTTAGCACTCAGAATTAAAACACTGGGCACTCCCACGATGGAAACATTTCACACTAGTGCCACGGCCCAAACATGTATTCACTGTCTGTAAGTAATACTGAGTTAACAACGGAAAAAAAAATTTGGGCAGATTGTTACATATCAAAATTCTTCCAATATTAATGAACCTTATTCACACTCTACAAGTTATTGTTGCAGGTTTCCTTTTACTTTAAACAAGACTTTTCTAACCTAACTCCAAGGTATTTCTTTGAACTTATTTCACTCTCTCTGCAAACCACCACAAAAGCTGTACCTCAGAAAAATATGGAACAAAATTATTAGCAATCTGAAATACTCATTAGTTACAGTGGAATGGTTATTAAATACCCGTACAGAGAAATGGTTATCACTCAGTTAAAAACTACAGTATCACAGTCATTCCTCCCAACTCGATATTATGTTCATTACATCCCACCGCTGCCACCATTTATGAGGGCTTGAACTCCCACCATTTATGAGGGCCTCTGTGTGCCAGTAACAATTCCTTTTACTCTTATATTTATCACCATTGGTAGCGTGACGAGAGGAGGCTCGTGGGTAGGTGTAATGATAGTATCAAGCAATAGGGAAGAAATAACGGTAAATACTGTAGGTAAATAATAGACACAATATACAAATACAAAGTTTATTTAAACATGAATATGAAATTAGAAGAAAGAATTGGTTTGTACTAACAGACGAAATCTAGTACTAGGCCCTCAGGCTCAACATACTCACACCATTACTGGGTGGACATATTCAATAACACTTCCAACCCTACTGGGTGGACATACTCAAGAACACAACTATTATAGTCATTTAGCACCATAAATACTAGGGCAACTGCCACTACAACACTCAGTCGTCAGGTGTGATACTCAAGCAACAGCCATGGGGTCCAGCCACCATGGAGTACTATCCGACGAACTCTGGAGATCCCAGTGGATTAATTCCACCACACAAATAGCCCTACTGAGTTAGACACTCATCCACCAATGCTGGGGGCTGGTAGTGGTGTGTGGCTTGGTGATCCGGCGTCACCTCTTGGACCGAGCGTTAGGGCCAGACGAGCCAGCTATGGGGGCTATAGGTAGTCTGAAGTGTCTGACGGCCGGGTCTCACGAAGGTAACTGATCCTACTGGACCTCGGACATCTCCCCAGACATAGTGGATACAACATCTACGCTACAGACACGGCCTAGGCTGCGTTAGGGACCTGTATGGATGAAGGGACGGGCACTTACTAACCGGTGACAACAACATCACGTTTCAGGGGACGTTAAAGACTTCACTCAGAGCATATCAACTACGTTACTGTAACGCTTGCACAAGCAACTATTAATTGGGTCAAATCACTTAAAGAAGGGCGAATTACAACACAGAGTGGAATGGCATACCTGTATGGATGAAGGGACGGGCACTTACTAACGGTAGAAATGCCCGCGTGCCCTCACTCAAACCAGACCAGGGAGTCCACCTACTCCTATTCCGATGAATTAATTTACGGTACACTCTGACGTTGAAATTGAGACTATGAACTCATTTTCATTCTCTACTATTATCTTCACTAACAATGCTCTGACTCAGCTATCAAAAGCAAAATTAAATTGATTACAAAGGGTTGGATGGCAACAGGTCCCAGCATACAGCGTCTGCTACTAAATCCGCGGATTATATTCCAAGTTCCCATAGACAAAGACGGGGGAAACAGAGAAAACGGGGGACGTTTCCACTGGGAGACTCAGAAGGTTTTGTGGACGTTTGAGCGTAATATGAATCCTTAAGGTTTTCAGGTTAGCTCTTATCATGACCATTACAGTAGAACTGGTAAGCGTGACTTGAATTAACCATTAGGTGCAATAGACCAGCCTGGATTGCTTTTGTCACAACCAGGCTTCCACACGTGATATTTCCACGGGGATAACAAACCTAGGTTAACACACTTAGTCTCGTGTCGATCACGGTCACGGTAGACGGGTGTCGTGCAGGAGAACTCTGTAAGCGTGAATTAATTAACCATTTACTGTAGGTTTGATAGGCCAGCCTGGATTGCTCTTGTCGCAACCAGGCATCCACACGTGATATTTCCACGGGGACAACAAACCTAGGTTAACACGCTTAGTCTCGTGTCGACGACGGTTCACAGGACGGAGTGCGGTGGAGGACTCTGTGTGGTGTGGTGTCCCGCCCCCCTTCAGGAGGGAGAGGATGGAGACGTCTTAACTAACCCATGGCTCAGGGGATACTACTCAAAATGAGGTTTTTGGGTGTGAAGCGATGAACAGTACAACACTGTTTCACTGCCCACCCCCCTAAAGGCTGGCTAACATACACTAATTGAAAAATACATGTCCCAGTTATGCCTCGCCGGGCGTCTTATCTCTGGTAAAACAAACTTTGGAGTTGGTTGCGTGGGTAAGCCTAACGCAACCCATGACAAAAAGATTGCTTGTAAAATTGGTGCCCTGATCGGATTGAATCTCTTTAGGAATGCCCACTGAAGTGAAAAGGTGCAAAAGAGGTTTGATTACATTTTTTGAAGTGATGCTTTTAAGGGGAAAAGCCTCAGGATAACGTGTACTGGTATCCATAACTGTGAGCAGGAATTGATTTCCCTTCTTAGTCTTTGGTAATGGGCCCACACAATCCACAACAATCTTTTCAAATGGTGTAGAAAATACTGGGATGGGCTTAATGGGAGCTGCTGGTATACTTTCATTTGGTTTTCCTACCATTTGACAAATATGACAAGATTTTAGGTACTTTGACACATCCTTCCTAAGTCCAGGCCAGTAATAGTGTTGGAGGAGCTTTTTATATGTTTTCAGGATTCCCAAATGTCCTGAAATACCATCATGGGCAAGGGCAATTAATGCTGGTCTGACTGAGGAGGGAATTACCACTTGATGTATTTCAGACCACGTGTCTAGATGGGTAAGCTCAGGGGGTCAATAGGCCCTTATCAAAACCCCTTCCTGATAATAAAAACAAGGAAGGGTGTTAAAATCTTTACCCTCAACTGCCGCATGTTGAAGTTTATTCAAAGATGGATCAGATTGTTGGGCTTTAATGAGCTCATCCTTACTAATGGTCTAATTGTACAGATCTTCTGTGGGTAGGAAGATATTGGAGGTGGTTTTAGATGAAGAGGGCCCATTTCGCACACTCTGTGACCGGGTGACAGCACAAGATGGGAAAAGGTGAGGAATAGTTTCTTCAAGGTCAGTGGTGGAGTTGACAGGTAAGGGAGAGTCGACTGTCTTTATGTTGGGAACCACTAGATCTCCTACCAAGTCATTACCTAATAATAAATGAATGCCGCTCACAGGCATTGGATCTTTCCTAATGGCTACTTGCACTTCCCCAGTAATCAAGGGACATTGGAGGTGCACTTTAGCTAAAGGATAGGAAGAATGGGATGAGAGATCTGAAATTAGAACACTCTCATTAGTAAATGCTGTAGATATATCAGGAATGACGTTAAACAGGAGGATAGATTGTGCTGCGCCCGTATCACGTAGTATACGAATAGGGAAAGAACTAGACCCCTCTATGATTGAAATTTTTCCCTCATAGGTGAATGAAGAGAAGAGATCCTGATGGGGCCTTTCCACATTGGTGGTTGCTATTGGTTTGAATTTGGGATCCAGGGAACTACTTTTAGAAGTTCGACACTTTGGGTGTTTACAAGACTGGATCGTATGGCCTGGTTTTTTACAGTAAGAACAATAAAACTTGGTTGCATCAGGGGGGGTAGGTGTGGGACCTTTCGACCTACCACTCACGTCCCCAAGGTTATCATCAGAGGAGGACCTAACATGCTGGAAAGTACCACGTTCCCTACTGCCCAGTGACTCCACCAGCAAGGCGTACGCATCAGCCACCTCAGCCGCACGCCCTAAATTAACCTCTCCACGCTCCTCCACACGCTTCAAGATGTGAAATGGTATCTTGCTCTTCCACTCCTCCAGGACTACCAAGTTTAATAAATCCTGAAATGTGGAGGCCTCTGTAGCCTCTAACCACTTCTTGAAAAACCTAAGCTTTTCTTGAGCAAACTCAACAAAGGTGTGTGTGTAACGACCACGGTCGTACACGTCAGTTAACGCCAAAATCAAATGATTCATATTACGCTCAATAGCCCACAAAACATGTACCTCTGCTTTTAGTTTGAGTCCTCCATCTGAGGAGTCCGTTTTCTCATCACTTCAAGACGCCTCAGTCCCCTGTTATCCCATTTTTTCTGACTTACTGAAACCAACCTCTCTATAAAATGAATTTGAATGTGAGAGAGAACACCCTGGTTTAGAGTCAGCTTAGATATGTCGGTTTACAGTTGAAACATTGTGAGTGGTGTTGAACGCTTCAACTGTCCTTATTGTTGGTAAGACGTGTCAAGTAAGTGAGTGTTGAGTCTGCCAGGACAAACGATACCCATCGGTTTCGTTCCTAGAATATCCATGAGTTTCTGATCGCGCCTGAAGTTAGATCATTTTGTCGCCCCGACATCAGAGAATCTGATGTTTATAGTTTAATTAGTGTCAGTTATCTATTTAAGAAAGTCATTAATTTCCTGAACTATCCTGTCAACTGGTATAATCTCCAAGATCTAACGTCTCCCTGTGAATAGTTCCTTGTTCGCTGCAGGCCTGAGCTTGCAGAATTGTTGTTATCAACGTGTATATTCCACCTTTTCCTGGCAAGCTCAACCTCTGATTAGATTATATGAATAGACATAGGAAATTACCCTGATCCGGAACACCGGAGTTCATAATTAAATATACGGTGATCCAACATGGTAGAGAAGGTATGTTGTTGGTAAGATTGACCTTTCTGGCATGAATATGGAGGCCCAAGCTGCCCAGCGGGGGCACGTATATACCTCTACACGAGGGAGAATCACGCATTCGTGACTCTTCTTCCACGTCTACAGGTATGTTCACGTGTGTTCCACGCCGCCATATTAACTCAGTTTAACTTAGTCATTTTTGCGAATATCAGTGTTCATGTTTCAACATAGTACCTTCAGTGCCAATTAAGTCAAGTAAAGTAGAGCTCTAGCTATCGTCTGAACCGGTGCCAGACGTATGTTTTGTATAGTGAAGTTAAATATTCACGCATTCGTGACTCTTCTTCCACGTCTACAGACGCGGATGTGTTAGCCACTCTCCTGAGGGTCGATAGCTACCTATGGGCACCATGGTTCTTGAAGACTGTCTCTAAGGGCGCATTTAGAATCCCAGGACACGATTCCCCGGGAAGTGCCCTCACCACTCTGCCAGTGTGTAACGAGTCAATCTCCCTGAGTGCACCTAGCGAGCGAGCCTTCAGCTTGGCGGTCGCTGTAAACAACTCTGGCCCACTGACTCGGTCATATGATCATGGTCTACCTACTGGTCTTGGTTATGTATGGAGCCGTATTAATATCCATGCTTAGGGATGACTAGCAGAAATATAGTCATCCCAGGTTAAGTATTGAACCACTGAATGAGAGTTCAAGGTACCAGGTTGTTCCTTGCAAACTAACAGGAGGTATTGTATGTTACTATAATTGTGGAGTTAGTCCAATGTGTTATGTATTCATCTGTAGTAATCATGAACGAATAACCTGAGAGTATGATGTTCTATAGTAAGCTTTGTCAGATCAAACTATGCCAGTAGAAAAACATACATCTCTAGGGTTATAATTTATAAAATGTAAGGATGCATTATCGCCTCAGGGACTATATTAGATACTGCACATGATGTTACTGTCTACTTTAAATGTGTCATCAGTTCTCTGAGCATGTAAGCTTTGGTCTTGGCGGGAGGTGTAGTGATGGTTTGTCAGACCACAGCTTACATCTCAGAAACTCCAGTCTGACCGGACATTAGCCGAGGGCAAAAGTATAGGGTAACTCTGCGGTTGACCAAGGATGGTAAATCAGCCTAGCTCCCCTCCCATGTGACATGTGGCCCCAACAAAACATGTAAGAAGGCACCAGCTGACCCTCTTCCGATATACAATAACCTACTCTCTGAACAAAGGCCGGACCTGACCTCACAATTAGCCAGGTCACTTGTAACCCTTGGAGCCCAACTCAAGGCCTCTCGTGTTACACGGCCCCACCTGACGACTTCTCCTTACATCTCAGAAACTCCAGTCTGACCCGACGTTTGGGAAGTCAAATGTAGGGGAACTCTCACGGTTGCTCTCCCAATATACACACGGCCCCGCCTGATGACTTTCCCAGATAGTTCTGAAAAGGTCCAGGCCTGACCGCACATTTGCGGGGTCAAATGTAAGGAGACCCTTCGCCGCCCCCCCCCGGCCAGCTGAACCTGACGGCTCGCATCCCAATATATAGGACGTCCTGGTCCTCCCTCGGGGATTGGCAGAGAAGCAGTTGTCTTGTAACAAGGTGGCCAGCTACGATACCACCAGGCCTGCTCGAGCCGAAGTCAGAGGCCGGAGGCAAGTCGCCTCCGGTCAGGACCGAGACTTCCCTCCGGTGTCCCAGCTAAGCAGTCGCCCACCCGACACCAGTGTCCCCGCTAAGCAGTCGCCCTCCCGATACCAGTGTCCCAGCTAAGCAGTCGCCCTCCCGATACCAGTGTCCCAGCTAAGCAGTCGCCCTCCCGACACCAGTGTTCCAGCTAAGCAGTCCCCCTGCTAGGCCTCCCCCAGGTCACGTGAGTGTTTGTCAGAGCTTTCCATGGGATGAGTTACCTACGTGGGAAGTGTATTCATTTCATGTTCGTGTCCGAGAATCAGAGTGTCTAGTAACGTAATATGATGTCCTAGTAACGTAAATATAATGTCCTAGTAACTTCAATAGAAGGTGTTATTAATGTGTCCATGTCATGTTCCTAATTAATAAAGAGTTGTAACGAAGCAGTGTTTGAGAAGTCGCCTTTAAGAACATAATAGATGTGTATTGACGTGTAAGACACGACCAGTGTACGATAAGAGTAAATAACTATCACGGCCATGCTACCAAAGTCTTCCTCTCTTTATACTCTTATACTATCAATATTCTACCTATATGTAATCTTCTTCTTGTGAATATTTTGTAGCATTACAGTTCTAACCACGAATTGAGAAGGTAATTTGTTCCTTGTTAAAGTAAGACCTGCGGGTCCAGGGTTATTGACAGTGTGTAAGCATTTCTAAATCTTACTTGTCACAGAAATACTACAACAGTATCCAATAGAGTAATGAATATTTGGAGGTGTTTAATGAGGTAATAAGTTCTTGAAGTGTTTGATGACTTAGTAAGTTAATTTCGGTTCTGTTTAGCCTGAGTGAATCTAAGATGCATCTTCTCCACTCACTGTATTAATAAACATTGAGTTAGTAATCTGAGTATCACCACTCTACTCCTTCTAAACATTGGTTCCCAGAAAATAATACTTACTCACGTGCCTATATATCTACCACACTACCCAAAACCCTTCCAGGAGTTATGTTATATAATGAAAAGTCTGGGTGGTGGCAGCTACCCCTTGTAAGTATAAAAAGTGTTATACAAAGAATAACATGGTTCCCCAGACTAACCCATGTATAAGAAAGACATAAAACAAATTATACTTCAGAAAGGTAAGAACATTGAAACTGAGAATACAATCTATATGAAAGGAAATGAAAAGAATGAACCTTGACTTGGAAAACATAAGTAGAGAAGCATAAGAGTTACTTATATAAGAATATATAAGAATATAAGTAAGAACATATAAGAATAAATATATATGTAAAGAATGGAAGGAGAATAAGTATATTAAACAGGGTACTCATTGGAGGAATGCTACACAGAACAAATAAGTATATGAGTAAATAGAATACTAACAGAAAACAGTAGCTGGATGGTAAATTATTGAAAAGAGAAAACTCGGCCCGTCACATGTGAAAATGTTTTGGTTAGTTTACGAATCTTCTGCCGATATCTATCTGGCGTGATAGCATAAGAGGTGAGGATATTCTTTTTTACGTTTTCATAGTCATCAGTCTGGTCTAAACAGTTATAAACTCTACGTGCCTTACCACATAATTTAGGAACTAACACCGACACCCACTGGTCCTTAGGCCACTCATTCTTCCCGGCTATTTTCTCAAAAGTCCTAAATGACCCGTCCATATCGGATTCATCAAACTCGGGAACAAGGGAAGAAACATTAGCAGGGTTAAAAGCAGCTAGTCTCTCTTTTAATGCCACTTCTTTTGATTTAAACTCCGATGTTAAGGTGACTTCTATCTCTTTCACCTGTAGTTCTTTCAGTCTAACCTCCTGCTCCAACTTGGCCTGTTCCAACTCATGCTCCAACTGGAGTTCTTTCATTTTGATTTGAAACTCGAACCTAGCTCGTTCTATTTCTAAGGCGTCTACTCTTTGTGTTTTTTCTTGAGGGCTAGCCAGACCTGAGGCAACATCTGAGTGAGGAGGGGTGGTAGATAGTGGTTGAAGTGTATTGGACATGGGCGTTAATTGGTCAACAGCGGATTCTTCTAAAACTTCATGTTGAACCAACATTTCAATTACCTGATTTTTTAACACTTCCTTAGTCATTTGCTGTGAATATGGGATATTGTAATAGGTAGCTATACTTTTCCATTCTTTCTTCAGGATATTAACACGTAATTTAGATACGGAAGGATTTTCAATAAAATCCTGGAGATCAAAACCTGAGGTGGTCATTGTTAAGAAAAACTAGATAAATTAACTAATGGCCAAAAAGATAAGATAAGTGGATTACCCTAGAAAATATCACGGCAGTGGATAACCAGAAAATCCCGGAAACTACCCAAGTTATACCTAGGGAAATTACACTTATGAATATTGTTCTTCTGATAAGATCCTTAGATAAGGATAAGAGACTTGGAAAGATACTTGAAACAGGAAGGGCGTATTACGGCATTAATATAAAGATCTGGATAAACATCCCTTGAGTTACTTTATTATTGACCCCGAATGAGATAATGAGAAGAACAATAATTGAGGCTTTATAATTATGGGGTCCTGGTAGAGGGGGGCGTCCCAAGATATCACTTCACCCTAAACTAGTGACTATGGAACAGCCTACTCTGGAGCGAGGGTACCGCATTAAACAGATCCGGATTCTTCCCTACACTCGATAAGACTTACTACATGACTGCCTACGTGTAATAACAGGTAAGCCTTATGACACTCGGGACCTAATATCCTACGTCTGTCACTCTTACTGTACGATAATACCAATATATGCACACACATATGAAGGGAACTTTAAACCACCGTAAAGCAATTGTGAACAGAAGTGACTGGGAGGAATAATTAACAAGGAGTAACAAGGGGGGAAAAAATATGGCACTTAAGGTCGGGTCCTGTCAGGGTTGCCATTTGTTACGAGTTGGGGAATTTGAAACTGGTTTAGAATATAGTTAAAAGTCTACCCAGATCCCAACAGGCAACAACAATAAAAAACTAAACAAACAAAGACAATCGGACTATAAAAGGGTAGACAAAGGATGTGAGTTTTTGTTGTGTATAATAAAGTACAATAAATTCCTTAACAAAATATCCAGCTTTCTATAATTTACCCTTAACCATACTTAACTTAAACATACGCAACATGGGCTTAACAGTATATACATATTTATACAACATACAACAATCTGAAGCAAGTGGAGGTGGGAGGTAATATAGGGTTACAATACTCAAGTGCGGTGCTGAAATGTCTGACAAGTAGGGCTGAGTATTGAAGAAGATGGTAGGTAGTCACTGTGCCGTAGGTTTCCAGGATAGGTAATCCAAGTGTGGTTACTTCCCAGAGTGAACTGAACTCTCCTCGATCCGGAGCTGATGAGGAAGAGTTTGAGGAGGTGACACAACAACCAGGATATGGAGAAAGGAAACTCGGAGGGGTGACTAAGACTAGTCATACTCGGGTTTCGTCCCTAGATGGCGTTGCTCGGTAGTGCTGGGTAGTTAGATCATGACACAATAGATGGCGTGGTTCGTAATAATATATATATATATATATATATATATATATATATATATATATATATATATATATATATATATATATATATATATATATATATATAATATATATATATATAAACCAATATTGATGCAAAAGTCTGACGACCGAGGCCAGAGGGAGCAAACCAAAGATAAAAAAAACGATAGATAAGATGAAGCGATCTGGTTTTGCCCAGATTTTTTCTACTCCTACTGTATTTCAGTTTCACCACTTTTTCTTCAATCCTAAATAATCTTCTTTCACCTTATAACTCATGACTCTAAAGCCAAGAACTGCGTGTAAGAGATGCCGAGCGTCACTGAGGACGTAGCAGAATGCCTCAGATTGCCTCACACTAAATAGGCCTCCGAATGCCAATTCTTAAATTTTCACCTTGTCTTTATTCTGGCCCCATCACATACACTTTCTTATATATTGTGACTTTACGCCTTATAGCTACATACCATAATTATGGATCACATACTACAGCAAGTGTCTGGTTGGTCAGTTCTGGGTAAATTACTTTGGCTATCACATTACCTCGAAACTTTAGACGTGGGCGGTTTAAGCGCTAGATAAACAAAAGCCTTGGTTCTTGGCTTGGGTATATCCACTTCACTTTATTCGTCCACACTTTGCAATTATTTAACACGTTCATAAGAATCTCGAATCATTGCACTGTTCATGGTTATTCGTCACATGGGGTAACGATGTGTATTAAGCTTACACCGAGGTACAGTATCGTTCAAGATTCTTCGAACACTGCTTGAGACAGCTGGCAACTCAAGGCCGTTTGTTTACTATAATACGAAGTAAAACTAATGAATGAATGTAAAAGCTTAACCAATAATTAAACAACGGGGAACTAAGTAACCAATTACCGATCAATTTTACATCTATTCATAATTTCTACTACGTACTTTAAAGATATTGGAAGCATAATGTGTTGTCTTATACTGCCAGATCTGGGGTCACTAATTCTAAGGGGAAAACATAACTATAGTCTTAATTTTAAGGGTTGCTGCCACCAGACCCCCTCCGGGCAGTATGCAGCTCATTAGGTAGCGGGCAGAGTGGACTAGGCATTGAGTTAGGTTTTTCATTGACTAGATTGATAAAGGGAAAGAAGGGTGAAACCATAACATGTCTTAATTAATTTATTCCTTATAAAACATACTGGTAAAAAAAAACATACAAGTGAGTTGGCCTTCCTCAGAAGAACAACGAAGATGCTGGTTACCCTGCTCGGCACCAGACGTCTTACATTAAAGGTGTGTCATCCACATACTTATTGCATAACAATGCGTGACCTCCTTACCTCGGTCATTCCTTCTTACACTACCCCTCAACACGTCAGTCTGCTCCACCTGTATGGAATATAGCTCCGTAGGTTATCATACATAGTAGCACCATCTCACCTCCCTGTAGCACCATTTCAACACACCTGTTACACTCCACACCTGCAAGTATGGGACTCCTTGTAATTTCTAGGTATACATATCAGGCACCTCGTTCGCACATCGCCCTCGGTGGGTAGAGACGAGGGCTACACCAAGAGACATACCAGTACTATTTCTACACCTGGTATTATAGGTCGATCCAAGTGACGACCGCAGAGTTTCTCACTCGTTTCCTTATTTGTCCCTACTCATTTGGGGTGGTGTGCTGGGAATCCACAGGTTCACAGTGGATTGGCATAGCTGGGAGTAGTCACCACCTGGTGGGACGGTCACAGGGATAATGGCCGCCGCCCAGCAAGGCACTCCGTCCGCATGGGACCTGAGGTGACGGTAGAACGTAGGACACTGAGGGCAGTGCCCCGCCGCCCATCCCCGCGTAGGCCTACAGCTTCCAATCTTTCATTTTTACTTTTATTTCTTACGGTTCTCACATGAACACTTCCCGGTATATTGTAACTCTTGCCTTATAAACACATATTGTAATCCTAAATTACACACTAAGGTAAGGTTCTGGTTTGCAAAGTTCGTGGGTAAATTCATTGGGTTATAATATCAATGCGGCACACTCGAGGCGGGTACAAAGGACGCTCCCTTAAAACAAAAGCCTAATGTTCATGGCGTGGGTATATCCACTTCACTTAAAACTGAAATTAGGGATCCTCCTCTCACACATTGCACTATTTGAACACAGACATAAGATTCTCTGATCACTGTACATGTCGTGGGTATACGTCACGCGAGGATACGAGGTGTATTAAGTTCCCACCAATGTATACAAGATATTTCCTTTCTTTTACTTTTTTACTTTTTTTTACTTTTATCCTCTTCGCCACTAATCGGCTTGTTAGCCGCTTGGGCGATCGGACACGTCTCTTTTCATTTATCTTCTTCACCAAAAGATCGGCTCGCTAGCCGCCCGGGCGATCGGTCACGTCTCTGTCAAGCACTGTTGGCAAATACTGGGCATGCACCGGCTCCTGAATGTACCTGAACCCGCTCCAGTGTTGGTCAAGTCTTGTCTTGAAAGAGCTCACACTCGGTGCCGTCACAACACTCTTTGGGAGATTGTTCCAAGAGTTTACAACCCTCACTCCGAAAAAATTTGCCCTCACGGTTTTCTGGAGTTGCTGCTTCTTTAATCTTGAGCTGTGACCCCTTGTGGGGCGAGCGTCCGCCAGCTCCAAGTAAGGACACTCAAATGAGCAGTGCCCCCTGAGATGCTTATACACCTCAACTAGGTCCCCCCTTGCCCGTCTGTAGTATAAGCTAGGCAAGTTCAGGAGCTCCAATCTCTCAGGGTAGCTGAGGTGCCGAAGTGCAGGCACCAGTCTGGTGGCCCTCCTTTGAACATTTTCAACCAACTGACAGTCCCTAGCATATCTCGGGGACCAGATGGGGTGACAGTACTCCAGATGGGGAATCACTTCACTCCTGAAGATCGTTACGAGGGACGGACCGTCTAGATATCTGAACGACCTTCTTATAAGACCCAATAATTTATTTGCCTCATTTACCTTCTTCTCACAATGGCCCGAGAACTTCAGCTCACTGTCAACATACAACACCTAGGTCCTTCTCACACACAGTCTCAACTAATGCAGTTTCTTCATCCCGTTGGGACATATGATACGCCTCCTTACCGTTGGTACACCCAGGTGCATCCTCTTACACTTTGTTACGAACCCCGCCACCAATTGTCATGATCTACCTACCCAGCACTACGAACCACGCCATCTCTTGTCTTGATCTACCTACCCAGCACCACGAGCAACGCCATATAGGGACGAAACACGAGTATGACTCGTCTTAGTTACCACTCCGGGGTTTCCCTTCTCCATATCCTGGTTGTTGCGTCACCTCCTCAAAGTCTTCTTTGTCAGCTCCATTTCGAGGAGAGTGCAGTTCACTCTGGGAAGTGACCACAGGATCACCTATCCTGGAAACCTACGGCACAGTGACTACCTACCGTCTTCTACAATACTCAGCCTTACTCGTCAGCCATCTCAGCTCCGCACTTAAGTATTTGTAATCATATATTGCCTCCCCCACCTCCACCTTGCTTCAAATTATTGTATGTTGTATAAATATGTATATACTGTTAATGTTTAGGTTAAGTATGGTTAAGGGTAAATTATAGAAAGCTGAATATTTTGTTAAGGAATTTATGGTACTTTATTATACACAACAAAAACTCGCATCCTTTGTCTACCCTTTTATAGTCCGATTGTCTTTGTTTTTTTTTTGTTGTTGCCTGTTGGGATCTGGGTAGACTTTTAACTATATTCTAAATCCCCAACTCGTAACAACTTCGTGACATTGAATCTCAGCAGCCATTTCTTCGACCATTCCTGGAGCCCACTGAGGTCCTTCTGCAACTCTTCACAGTCCGCTTGGTTCTTAATTTCCTGGCAAACATTTGTATGGAGGAGTGTACAAAGTCAGGCATGTCATTTATGAAACAAACAAACAACAGCGGGCCCAATACACTGCCCTGTGGTACCCCACTTGTTACAGGTACAGATGACGATTTCGTGCCATTAATCACCACACACTGCTTGCGGTCATGTAGAAAGTCTTCTATCCACGCTCGGACATTCCCCCGAATTCCGTACCCTTCCAGTTTGATTTTCAGCCTTTCGTGGGGTACACTGTCGAAAGCCTTGGCAAAATCTAGGTAAATAATGTCGATATTACCACCCCGTTCCAGAATATGGGTCCAAATATCCAATACCTTGAGCAATTGTGTTAAGCAAGAGCGCCCCGGCATAAAACCGTGTTGGCAATCTTTTACTAGGTTGTTTCGTATTAGATGTTCCATTGCGGCATCTCTGATAATACTCTCAAGTACTTTACATATTATGCTGGTCAGGCTCACCGGTCTATAGTTGTTCGTGGAGTGACGATCGCCCTTCTTGAAGATAGGACTCACATAAGCCACTTTCCATTCACTGGGGACCATTTGTTGATCCAGGCATTTACAAAACAGGATCTTCAGGGTCTCTGCAAGCTCGTTGCACAACTCTCGTAGCACTCTAGGATGCACCATGTCAGGGCCGGGACTCTTATGGACCTTTAGCCTGGACAGTTTATTTCTAATACCCTCTTTTGTGAACACAATGTGGGTCAGTGCTGTGTCGAACCGTCTGTCCTCAAACGCAGGAAGGTTAGCTGCATCCTCTCTTGTGAACACTGAGGAAAAGAAGCTGTTCAATGCCTCAGCTTTATCCTGGTCAGAATCTGCCTCAGGTCTGATACTCCTACTCGCGTTTTCAATTTCGACTTTGCATAGCGGTAAAACGCCTTTGGATTTGACTTGACCTCTCTTGCAACCAGCTTCTGGAACTCCTTTTCAGCCCTCCTACACTCTATCTTTGCTTGGTTTCTGGCTCTTGCATACATCCTCCTGTCTTGCTCATCGTTTGACCCAACCCACGTCTTGAATTTCTGGGTTTTCTTCTTAATTTTGTCGACCGCCGCATGGTTCATGTGTAGGGATCCCCTCGTATTCCTAGAGGCACTGGGTTTGGTCTTGGGTATATATTTATCGATCAAATGGGTCATTTTACTAGTTATGATATTCAGCGTAGTGTCTGCGTTCTTGTACCTTAATAAGTCAGGCCAGTTGATACCCCTCATCTCTTCCCTCATCCCATTGTAATTTCCCTTGTAATATTTGCACCTTGGCCTGGCCTTATCTTGAACTAGGTAACAGTTAAATCTGAATGATAACACTGTATGGATACTGGTGCCAACTGGGACAAGGTGTTCCAGTTTGGCCACCATACCCTCCTCGTTTGTTATGATGAGGTCAAGTGCCTTGGGGGTTTGCTCCCCTCTGTAATGTGTCGGGCCTCTAACATGTTGGAACAGAAAATTATCTCTCAGAGTTTCTACGAAAAGAGTAGCAGGGTTATTCAAGTCATTCGGGGTGGACTCGTTTCTCCAGTCGATGTCGCCATAGTTAAAGTCCCCCATGATAAGGAGGTGGCTAGGGTTGAGCATCGCCGCGTTGTTTATTAAGGTTCTTAAGTTCCTTTGGTTTAGTGGGCCACAGTTTGGGGATCTGTAGATACACCCGACGATAAGTAAGTCCCCTCCCTTTAATTTAATTTTACACCACTTGGACTCTTCAAAAACATCCTCTCCCTGTACCCTCGCCTGGCTGGCTCTAAGGTCTTGCCTAGCATAGATAACCACACCCCTCTTGCAAGTTTCTTGAGATAGGTTCGTAAATGAGTCATATCCAGCAATACTGAACTCGCATTCCTCTGGGTCGATCCTCCTGTTCTTGTACAACAGTTCTACAATTCCTACAATATCTGGTTGGTGTACTCTTAGTAGTGTTTCAAACTCCTCTCTCTTATCAAGGAACGTGTCAATATTAGTGTACATGACATTCAAGCCAGAATTTGTTCTCGGTAACGTCTCTGCTCTTAGTAATAAACCCGCTCCACCCACATTTTCAGAAGCTGCAGCATTTGCTAAGTACACTGTATTTTGCAGGGTGTGGTTAGAAATGTCATTGTTTACACGGCGCTCGCCCCCTCCTGTCCGGTAGGCTGAGCTGGTGCCGCCTCCCGGGTGGGAGGTTGAGTGGGTGGAGGGTGCACTGCTGCCCCCTGGCCCTGTGTCGGCACACTTGTTTCCACTACCCTCCCCCTGAGTATAACCCATGTACACCTGTCCCCGTTCCTCCTCGACTCCTCCCACCTCTGCTTCAAGTCCTGCAGGAGCTTCTTGTGCTGTTCCCTCTGGGTCACTTCCAACACCTCACATAGTTCTGATAAATTTATCCTTTTTCCAGATCATTGTTCTCATGTATTTTCATGTGATATTTGTGGAAGTTATGTTAGCTACACGTTCACAGACGTAAATAGTATGACCTTCAACCCATGATCTTAGTCCTACAGTACACTAGTCCGTCTCAACTGGACTTTCCCAATCATCTTATGGATACCCTGAGTTCTCCTTAATGCTATGAATACATACAATTAATATTCTATAACCGCACCTGGGTACAATACAACACATGATTCAGTAACATTGAGTAGGCGAGTTATCCTTTATCAATGTTTCCCGTTCTCTGAGATTCTACAAGCGCGGTGGATTTGAAGGTTACGTAGCGTAATATGAATTAAAGGGGGTTTTTAGGAATGATAATGATGTGTGCAGTACAGTCTAATGGTAGACCCTGCTGTTATATGGCATCACGAAAATTGTGACCCAGTCCCAGGCTGCTGATTTGTCTTTTCTACCTCACTTACACACTATTGCAGGTCCTCAATTGTTTCTCTTACTTGACAACACAACAAACATATAGCGTTTCTTACAATTGATTTTTTTATAGTTCTTTATTATTATTATTATTATTATTATTATTATTATTATTATTATTATTATTATTATTATTATTATTAGTGTTATTATCATTATTGTTATTTTATTTTACTTATATAATAAAATTTATTTTTATGATGAATTATTACATTTTCGCGCCCCAGGCTCTTATGTGGGTCAGTGGCCTGTGCCCGGGTGGGCTAATCCACGTACAAGAAAAAAAAAGTAAACAAACGGCCTGAGTTGCCCGCCGTCTCCAGCAGTGTTCGAAGAATCTTGAACTGTATAAAAGATGTTTTCCTTGGAGTAAAGTTTATGGGTTAATTCCAACACTTCACATGTCTGATACATTTATCCTTTTCCTAGATCATTACTCTCATATATTTTCAAATGATACCTGGGGTAGCTATGTTTACTAATCGTACACAGAGGTAAATACTATAACCTTCAGACAGAGTCACACTTATACACTATAGTTCACTAGTCCTTATCAATTGTGACTTCTCAATCATCATATAGATACCTTGAGTTCTCCCTTAATACTATCAGTACACACACTTAAGATTATATGCAAGTACATTGTTACAATTCGCATAAAACAACGTGCAGCATGCGAATCGCCCCTTCCAAATGTTTGAATGTTATGCAGGTGTAATATGAATCAAAAGAGATTATAGAGGCCATTACTAATGTATGCAGTACATAGCCTTCCAAGTGGAATAACAAGCAAAATCACTAATACAGGACATTAATTCACACAAAAACATAAGGAGACTTACATACTCGGGTCTCCGTTAACATACACATATGAGATCATCTTAACAAGTAGGTTACCTTATTACAATAATACATGGGACATGTTCACAACACACATTTCATCAGATTGTTACATAAATACATCCTTTTGGCATCAATACATTAGCCATGATCTTTTGTAACCCTTTGAAATTACACATACAATGAAATTGTATTATGAAATTACATATGAGTACACAATAAAATTTTGATCATTTTATAAATAGGGAATTGGCTACACCAGGCAATTGATCAGATTGCTCCTCAACTCCACCAATAAATCACCCTCTCAACACAAAACCGTGGTTCTATAAATCCACAATGATGTCCACACTACAATTCTCAGGTTAGGATTAGATGAACGGACCCCATCCAGCAGAGGTGTGGATATGGTAGACCCTTCAACTAAGAATCTATCTCCGCTCACTGTAGCGAGACAAGCTTAAGCTGACTAGAGTTAACATAGAACAAGCTATAAGAAATAAGTCTACACAACGTTCATCACAAGATCCATACTACACTTTCCACCTTCTGTTACTCGAGGAACTAACCGCCTTAGCTAAGTTGAAGTCATGAACCCATGCTCGACCGCCTAAAAGTCTTAGAACACCTTCATCCTTGTCACAAATCAACACGTTTACCTTAAGGATTTTCCACAAAACAACACAAAAACCTGGAATTTCCACAAAACAACTCACAAAAACTTGGATTTTCCACAAAACAACACAAAAAACCTGGAATTCAACTCCGTGGTGACTTCATTACAACTGATGAAGTCAACTCCCCCACCCCCCAAAAAAGTCTCAATCAAATATAGACACCACTACAAACCTCCAACCCTCAATAAGCGTTCCGATAAATCACCTGATCAACTGTGTCTCCCCACCAAAAAAAGCTAATGTAAAACATATTGTAACCAAAAGTATTTAAGAGACGTAACATTCTGGAAGTATATATGTCCTACAAATCCATTCTAACTACTGGTTTCCTCTGCTTCACAGGGAATATTGAGGAGGCATTATCCCAGTCAATGCAATGCTTATTATCCCTCAAATGAACAAACAGGGCATTGGATTCCTGGCCTGTCCTATCACTATATTTATGTTGTTTAAGTCTAGTTACAAGATCTTTACCTGTCTGGCCTAAGTAAAACATATTACATTCCTTGCAAGGAACCTTATAAATGCAGCCGCCTGTATTGTTGGGGGAGTTCTTGATTAACATTTGTTTAACAGTGCATGAGTTTTTAAATACCACACTGACGTTCCAGGTTTTAAGTTGTAAAGGAATTTGAGAGAAATTTTTGTGAAATGGTAATACTAAGAGATTCTTATGGTCATGGGTGGGCTTGGGATCGGCTCTATAAAAAGATTTCTTAGTAATGTTAAGGCATTTGTCTATAAAAGATCTAGGGTACTTAAGGCTCAAGCCAATATTATAGATATATTTATATTCCTCATCAATGAATTCCGGGTTGCAAAATCTCAAAGCACGTAAAAACATTGATGAAAATACTGACTGTTTGACTCTATTATGGTGGGCAGAATAATAATGAATGTATGAACAAACATTAGTAGGTTTCCTATAAATACTGAACTTAAAGGTGTTACCTATTCTGTGGATCAGACAGTCTAGGAATGGCAATTTACAGTCATGCTCTAATTCCACAGTGAATTTGATCGAGGGGGCTAAGTTGTTAAGTTGTGGCAGAAAAGCTTTTAGGTCCTCAATACATGGCCAGAGACATAATACATCATCAACATATCTAAACCAGACTGCTGAAGGTGGTAAAATATTACTTAATAGTTGATTTAAAAAAAAATCCATATATAGGTTGTTTAATACTGGTGAGAGTGGATTACCCATTGCCATACCAAATTTTTGAGCATAATATTCTCCATTGAATTCAAATTTACAATCCTTAATACATAGTTTGATGAGTTCGATGAAGTCGTCTTTCGAGACGGGCAATGAAATATTGTCCAGGGAATCTATGAGGAACTCCAGTAAATCATCAACTGGGACCTTTGTAAAGAGTGATGTTACATCAAAACTGACCAGTTTAAAATCATAATTAATGTGTAAGTTATTGAGTTTATCAACCAGATCCATATTATTCTTAATATTAGAGTTGGAATTGTTGCCAACTAGGGGATTTAGTAAAGAAACTAACCATTTAGATAATTTATAAGAGATTGACCCAACTGAGCTAATGATGGGTCTTGCTGGGTTATTAGGCTTGTGAGTCTTGATTAAACCGTACATGTAAGGCAGTGGAGGGAAGGATAAGGTAAAATGTTTAATGAGAGTAGCTTGGCCTCTCCATGGAGACTTCAGTTTTTTGTTGAACTGGGTGTTAACTGTGTTGAGAGGATTATTTATGAGCTTAGAATATGTTGCAGCATCACATGAAAGGCCATTCATTTTAGAAATATAATCATCTTTGTTTAAAATCACTACTGTGTTGGCTTTATCTGCTGTAGTAACATGTAGATCCTTATTTTTCTTAAGGGCTTGGATTGCTTTGGTGAATCTTTCTGGACAGTTTGGAACACAAGGCTTAGACATAGATGCATACACAACACCTTTACACATGTTCACTTCTTCACTTGTCAAATTACTGAATTTCTCCAAATTGCAAAATGCTCTGGCTATGTCAACACTGACTACCGACAATTGCGGTGCTATTTAAAGATTAGTAGGGTCATTACCTAATACCTGACCATTGTGGACCTGATCTCACCCTCCTCTGTATATATACACCTTGTTTTGTACTTCTCTTTAGTCTGTACTCACCCCTGAAGATGTGAATTACACGAAAGCGCTTGGGAACTTCGTGTTTTCTTCCTTCCTTGCGGTTATCAGCATATACCTGGATCACGCGCAACTACAGTGATTTACTTGCATATATATATATATATATATATATATATATATATATATATATATATATATATATATATATATATATATATATATATATATATATATATATATATATGTATATATATATATATATGTAACCGGTCGGAATTTACTGGACTTTAATTTCTCACTTGACTTGGGGTTTATTAAAATTTAATAGATGGTAATGGCAGTGGAAGCGCCCCTTTGAGAAAAATCCCGAACCAGCACAAGAACACTTAAATCTACTAAACAAAATGAATTGTCCGTGACCCGTGGAAGGATAGCGTCTGTGACTGGGATGAATGAGAAACACTGTAAAATTTAGACACTTATATTCCCTCCAACACTACAAACACAATCAAATAATGGTACACCAATATGTGCACCTCTTAACTTAAACTTAAAACACTACTCTGGGGAATAAAAGTTATACATGACATAGAAATTATTAGAAACACAGGCAACAATAAATTTGAAGTATTAAGAAATGTTGCTTGCACACATGAAACAGGCCTTAAGGGCTTTCACAAAATAATATCAGTCACTTAGGAAATGGTATTAAAAAATAAGAAATTAAATACTCTACAATGAATAGGCCTTAAGGGCACTCAACAAAATAATAGCACCCCAACAGATGCACACTTCCTAACCTAACTTAACCACTACTCTGGGGAACAAGGTTATACCTGAGATCAGAATTATGAAGAACAATTAGATGCATTAAAAGAATCCAATCACAGTATCACTCTGGTTCCACTTAATGACACAAACATTCAAAAAACACTACTATCAAAATTATTTAAGAAATATTAAACTACACACGTCAAGATAATATCAGTAACTGAGAAATGGTAAAATTAATCTCCTAGAGTCCTAGACTCACGGTCTCAGTGTGTGACCATTAATATACTCAGATAACCTCAGTGTACTCCCAGTGCGTCCATGGGCAGGAAGAGAGAACGCCAGCAGGTGTCTATGGCCAGTAGGTAACACTTCTAGCTGACCGAGGACACGTGGTGTTCGAGTGGTAAGAACTGATCACCCACTGCTGATGCTGGTCCCGTCGTTTTAGTTGTCGGGAGCACTCGTTCACTCAAGAGATCCTTTGCTACCCCGCTAAACAGTGACAGGCCTACACTGATCGGTCCAATGGCGACAATCGCCACCCTCAATCATCAACGGCAGTCTCAAACGGCAGTCAATCTCTCGCAGTCAACTCCGGTCAACGCCGGTCAACTCCAGTCAAGTGGGTTCTGACGGAAACCCTGAAATGAACTCACTGTTAGCTCTAGTTAACTTTACCACTGCCCTATCTAAACCCTGTCCGAGATTGAATGAGACTTACTTGTTATACTGCCATAGCGCAGCACAGGTGACTAGGCCACGTGACTATTTCTGTGACAGACGCGCAGGGACGTCTTGTCTGTGTGAATGTTTCCCGCGACTGAGACCTAGCCAGCGTCGCGTCTCCTCAAGGCGTTAGCTTAGGTCTACGTGACATATTTTCCGCCTAACTAATAACTCCTTGGGACACCCGTAACATTATTCAGACTGATAAACGATCTATAATAATTTCAAATTCAATAATCGTCCCTTACTTCATGAATCGCATCATTATTAATTCGGTGAATTACATTTAATATCATATAGGCCTAGTTCCGCAATCTCTCTATGAGCAGGCAGCGCTCTCTCCCCTCAGATGACCTTGAACGCTCAGTATCGCTAATGGCGGGGCATTTGAAATTACTCTGAAATTTCTGAGTATTACATATATATATATATATATATATATATATATATATATATATATATATATATATATATATATATATATATATATATATATATATATATATATATATATAAGGGTGGTCCTTATTTTGGGGCAAAAAACAAAATTTGCCATTTTTTTGTCACACACCCTGGCAAAAGTTTCCATTTGGGGTAGAAACATTGCCTGTAAAATATTTTTTTAAATATCTTAATAATTAGAGGTTGCTCAAGTCAAATTAAATTTAACAATATTATGCCTATGCTTAATGTTCATAACACATCATTTCCTAACCCCCAAGCCTGGCCCCCCCCCACTTAGTCTAAGTGGGTATTAGCTGCTCAAGGCAGGGGTCGGATGAGGACCAGTCTCACTCTTTGTCGCCCAGTCAGGTCTGCTTGAGGGCATTAGGGAATGATTTCCTGTGGTCAGCAACTGCCTGCAGTAGATACTGCAGTTGCTGTTCGTCCTTGTTGATGCGGCCTGAGAAATCTTGGACTAAGGCTTCTCCTCTTTCTGCATGATCATTGATCACAGACAAAGCTTGTACACTGGCTTTTGCATTTTGGAAGCCAGGATCATCTTTCCACTGTTCTATTGGGAGGGCCAGGAAATCTGTATTCAAGTTGAGCTTTTGTAAAAATGACTTTGTGTTCTTTGTCGTGAAATCATATAGGTTCTTCACTTGGAGTCTGTCTGGATTGATTGTAACCCGTTTGACATGCTTTCTTCTTCAATAACGATGTTCATAGCTTCCAACATGCGGTCCTTCACTGCTGGGAGAACATCGTCATCAAAGAAGGCCAATGCAACCAACTCTTCTGACAAGTACCAGAGGTGTCTCATCATTTTGTGGAAAGTTGCCTTTGATATGGCATCGCTGATGGTACTGTAGTCTTGTAGAGCTTTAAGCGACATCAGATCTCCTTTTGGTGCCTTTGCAGCAAGTGGAGCAGTTGTCCAAGCCTTCACATATATTCGGGCAAAGAAACGGAATAACCACACTTTGAAGGAATAAATGGTCTTTGCCATCCATCGTGCTTGGTGCATTGCACCAGGAGCAGAAAATCGTACTCCCTGAGAAGGTGATGTGCCAAGGAAGATGGAGGCCAGCTCTAGCAGCTCTCGATAATCATCTCGAAGCTGTGTCTCCAATAGAGCCTTCTCAATGAAGTTGGTTAGATCGTCCCTAACAGCACTGACCGATTCTTCTGCCAGATCGTCGGTGGAGGAGTCTTCACACTTCTGCTTGTCAATTTGTTCTCATTTGGCTTGGAATCTTCGGAACACCTGTATGTCAGGAGCAGCTGAGTGCCCCATTACAGCTTCAAAAGCAACTCCAGCTACAAGTTCTAGTACATGGTGGCGGCAGGCAAAATATAGCAAATCACGACCCAGCAACTGCTCAATTTTGACACGCGCACCCTTGTGGTGACCAGTATTTGAGCTTGTTGTATCAAAACACATGCCATGCACGATGTCTGCAATGTGCCATTGCTGCAAAGCCTTCACAACAGCTTTTGCTTGTTCATCACCGGTACCAGAGGGAAGTTTTGGAACTGCAAGAAGTTGGGAGGTGCCATTTTTTTTTTTACGGGTATTAGCCCACCCGGACACAGGTCGCCGACCCACATCAGGGCCCGGGGGCGAAAATGTAATAATAATAATAATAATAATAATAATAATAATAATAATAATAATAATAATAATAATAATAATAATAATAATAATAATAATAATAATAATAATAATAATAATAATAATAATATTTCAGATAAGTAAAATTTATAATAAAAAATAAAAATAAAATAATAATGATAACAATAATAATAATGAAAACACTGCAATAATAATAATTATAATAATAATATTTCAGATAAGTAAAATTTATAATAAAAAATAAAAATAAAATAATAATGATAACAATAATAATAATGAAAACACTGCAATAATAATAATTATAATAATAATAATAAGGAACCATAAAGAAATTAAAAAAAAGATCATTAGTGAGAAACGATATATGTATGTTGTGTTGTCAATAGCAAGAGAAACAATTGAGACCTTGCAATTGTGTGTAAATGAGGCAGAAAGTCAGATCAGCAACCTGGGACTTGGTACAATTTTTGCAATGCCATATGGCAGCAGGGTCTACCATTAGACAACACATTATGCTTCCAATATCTTCCCAGGCGGTAGTACCTCCCTGTTTGGTAGCTGCCTACTACCTACTGCCTGAGACAAGAACTGGGAGTCTGTCAACATGGCCTCCATGCCCCGTCAAATCAGGCATCAATTTACCATCCCAGTGAACAATTAAAACTGACTCTGGTTTGAAGTTTGAAAGGATTTCAGCTGCCCTGCTACTGCGATGATGCTGACGTTTCCTCCTAATGCTTGATCGATTCAGAATCAATTCAATGACATCATGGCCCAGACTCCGAGCAGTTTGGGTGACAATGTGCATGGCCATTCTATCTGAGGACTTGGTCCGATCTAATGCTGCAGAAAGTTCTGGAGTTGGAACTTCTTTTCGCCCACGCTTCTTGACAGGTGGAGTTTGAAGTGCTGATGGGCCAGGAACTGGGTTGGATTCCTCAGAAGAAGACGTACTACTGCTGTCCAAGACAACGATGGCCTAGCATTTTTTGGCTTCTTCCTCTGCACTGTCTGCAGCCAACTTCCTTTTCATTGCTTTCTTGAGAGTTTTTTCTCGTCGTTTCTGTCTTTTCAGGAATACTTTGTCAAGAGATGACATTGCCCCACGACGCCCTTTTTCTCGTTGCGCTATTAAGAAATCCTTATCCTCCTGAACTGTCATCATATTCAAAGCATCACATGTGCAATGTCAAAGACATCGTCAAATGTATCAGTGAACTCTTTCTCTTTCTGCTTTTGAGTTTCTGTCTTTCTTGAAGAGTTCTTTTTCAAACTACTCCCCTTGTCAAACATTTTATGCACTTGATTCACACAATCTGGTTTGTGGTGTGTGGGAATGTTTGCTTTTGTCCAAAATTGAAGAACTTTGTCTGCGACTTCCCCAGCTGCCACTCTGATGGTTTTTTTCTGTATGCGATGCAGGCTTATAAAATACTGTAACACTTGCCTGTTTGAAGGTAACTTAGCCCCTGTAATGTCATCACATAATGTCTTTATCAAATACACATTTTCTCGTGTTTTTACTCCTGCATTAGCCATTTTGAACTGAGGAATAAAGAAATTAACTATTAATATAAATTAATAATTAAAATACTCTGCAGAACTGTTTCTAATTTCTCCAATCATCAATCACGACCAGCAAAAACTCACCACAATCGTGCCAAATGCGACGCACTAGTGGTGGACGTAATCGGCTACAAAGTAATCGACTACATCGATTACTTAATTTTTGACAGCTTTGAGCAACCTCTAAATATTAATATATTTAAAAATAACTCTACACACAATGTTTGTGTCCTAAATGGACACTTTTAGCAGGGTCTGTGGTAAAAAATTCCAAAGTTGAAAAATAAGGACCACCCTAATATACTGCATATACGTATACTGTATATACAGTACATATTGACATTCTTGTTTCTTTATTAGGAAAATTTTAATAAAACTGCAACATTATTTGTTTTCTTAGTCAGTGCCGAATTTAGACCTGTGGAGGCCCATGGGCAGCCTCTTTGTGGAGGCTCCCCTCATTATAACTACCCAAGAGGATGGGGTGGCGAGTGAAGCGAGCCTAAACATCTGGGAGTTCCGGGGGGCTCTGTTCCTACCCCCCCGGGAAAATTTTAAAATTTGAACACTTCTTTGGAGAATTTTGAAGCCATATTCAGTTATATTGAGGAAATTAGAACATTGAGAAATTTTTAATTAACTGTATATTTATTGAGAGTGTACAAATTCCCAACACACACACACACACACACACACACAAGTGAGACATGACTGGAGTCATTCATGTGGTTTCAAGTCGACCAGCCCTGATATACGGTTCATAGGAAAACCATGTATTCATGAAATTCAAGGAGTAGCTAGCCTAATTTCTATCACGCTTCTCGCTGAACATAGTTTTACGTGATGGAATAGATAAACATGAATTTTAAAGAATGAAAATAAAATTAATCCAAATGAATAAACAAATAAATAAAATTGTAATATTGTAATATGTGGAGGCCCCCAGAGTGTGGAGGCCGCTGGGCAGCTGCCCACTTTGCCCACTCCTGAATCCGGCCCTGTTCTTAGTATATTTCAATCTTCCCAATATGTACGAGATACACGGATAAAATAATTATAAGAAAGTTGATCTTGAAAGTAATATAAATGCGAGTACAAAAGTAAAATTTATTAAAAGTTGGTTAAATTAATTAAAAAAAAAGGGGGATGGGGGACGTGAGGGTTTGGTAATAGGTTGGGGACCACTGGACCCTGTAGACTTCTATAAACCTTGTTCCAAGCCTGTCCGTGGCTCAGGCGGCGTGGGGCAGACGGTATCATTGAAGGTTCGCGCCAGTTTGGAGCTCCACGTGTAAGCTGCCCCTGAGTACCCCCTCCATCCAAACCCCAGACTCTTAACCCACAAATACTCACCCTCCATCTACTATTATATCTCTCCACTCAACAACAGGCTATAAGTTCTGTAACCCCTATCTTAATATTATTTCTATCATAGTTGTTGTTTAATTTATTTATAAAATTTCCTGACATCTTATCCGCTGTCAGACATTAGTTTTATCCTTGACAAACTGGCAACTGATGCGGTGAGTTGTCAGGTACTGCTTCTGTGCCACCTTGTTACACGCTTAGAAAACATCATTTAGTTGTTGAAGCACAGTAAAAACATAACACTGGTAGATGAAGGCCTCCTATTCACATTCTACGCCCCCGTCTTGAGGTTCCCTTCCCACTTTGTAACTCCACACTCTCATTTCACTGATCAGTCTGGCAGCTGGCGTTTTTGTTTGGTGTTTTCTTGTTCCACAGAATCCAGTCGAGGATATCCTTGGCCCAGGGTTGGGGCTTTTCATGTAGTACAGCCTAACCACTACCATTTTAATACCCTAGCTGCCTAACATATTCACCAATAATAATATATCGCAATTTGGCATATAATTCGAGTTCTTTTTCTCTGATCCTCACTTGTCAGCATGTGGCATCATTATGGAATGCGTCGCTCCATGCTTCACTAATTCGCGTGGGTTTCTATTCCTGTACAGCAGTGGCGTCAAACTCAAAACTTTTCGAGGGCCAATTCTTATTTTAGTTACCCTCTTCAGGGCCAACACAATTGCTATATCACATATTTACAGGATTGAAGTTTACAGCTTCACACATTGCCTTACCTGGCTTACCAGGAATACCTCATTTGGGTTTGTCTGATCTTAAGTATGTAAAATTCATTTTACTAAATAAACATGATTATATCTATTTTTTCATAATTTTCACGGGATGATAAATTTTACCATCATCCCGCGGGCCACACCTGAGCATCCCAAGGCCCACATTTGGCCCGCGGGCCATGAGTTTGACCCCCTGCTGTACAGTCTCTGTCGTAGTATACGACAATGTTGTTTTAATGTTTTCTTTAATTTTAAAAATTACCACATCCATAAACACTTAATTTATCTATAATCTTATAGTTCATCATTTTTTAATTAGATAACCTGTATTTTAGTGAATACAGAGTTACAGAACACCACGCCAGATGTACTAGTCCCTAAATAATAGTAATAATAATAATAATAATAATAATAATAATAATAATAATAATAATAATAATAATAATAAAATGTACGGTAGCCTTTAAACAAAGCAATAACTGAAAGTATTGTAACCACACCCTGCAAAATACAGTGTACTTAGCAAATACTGCAGCTTCTGAAAATGGCGGGGGGGGGGGGTTTACTACTAAGAGCAAAGACATTACCGAGAACAAATTCGGGCTTGAATGTCATGTACACTAATACTGATACGTTCCTTGATAAGAGAGAGGAGTTTGAAACACTACTGAAGGTACACCAACCAGATATTGTAGGAGTCGCCGAAATGTTGTACAAGAAAAGGAGAATCGACCCAGAGGAATGTGAGTTCAGTATTGCTGAATATGATTCATTTACGAACCTTTCTCAAGAAACTTGCAAGAGGGGTGTGGTTATCTATGCTAGGCAAGACCTTGGAGCCAGCCAAGCGAGGGTACAAGGAGAGGATGTTTTTGAAAAATCCAAGTGGCGTAAAATTAAACTAAAGGGAGGGGACTTACTTCTTGTCGGGTGTATCTACAGATCCCCAAACTGTGGCCCACTAAATCAAAGGAACTTAAGAGCCTTAATAGACAAGGCGGCGATGCTCAACCCTAGCCACCTCCTTATCATGGGGGACTTTAACTATGGCGACATCGACTGGAGAACCGAGTTCACCCCAAGTGACTTGAATAACCCTGCTACTCTTTTTGTAGAAACTCTGAGAGATAATTTTCTGTTCCCAACATGTTAGAGACCCGACACATTACAGAGGGGAGCAAACACCCAAGCCACTAGACCTCATCATAGCAAACACCTTGCTCCAGTTGGAACCAGTCACCATATAGTGTTGTCATTCAGATTTAACTGTTACCTAGTTCAAGATAAAGCCAGGCCAAGGTGCAAATATTACAGGGGAAATTACAACGGGCTGAGGGAAGAGATGAGGGGTATCCACTGGCCTGACTCATTAAGGCACAAGAACGCAGACACTAAGCTGAATATCATAACTAGTAAAGTGACCCATTTGATCGATAAATACATACCCAAGACCAAACCCAGTGCCTCTAGGAATACGAGGGGATCACTACACATGAACCATGCGGCGGTCGACAAAGTTAAGAAGAAAACCCAGAAATTCAAGACGTGGGTTGGGTCAAATGATGAGCAGAACAGGAGGATGTATGCAAGAGCCAGAAACCAAGCAAAGATAGCATGTAGAAGGGCTGAAAAGGAGTTCCAGAGGCTGGTTGCAAGCGAGGTCAAGTCAAACCCAAAGGTGTTTTACCGCCATGCAAAGTCGAAATTAAAAACGCGAGTAGGAGTATCAGAACTGAGGCTTGAAGATGGTAGTTACGCAGATTCTGACCAGGATAAAGCTGAGGCATTGAACAGCTTCTTTTCCTCGGTGTTCACAAGGGAGGATGCAATTAACCTTCCTGCGTTTGAGGACAGACGGTTCGACACAGCACTGACCCACATTGTGTTCACAGAAGAGGTTATTAGAAATAAACTGTCAAAGCTAAAGGTCCATAAGAGTCCCGGCCCTGACATGGTGCATCCTAGAGTGATAAAAGAGTTGAGCAACGAGCTTGCCGAACCCCTGAAGATCCTGTTTTGTAAATGCCTGGATGAACGAAAGGTCCCCAGTGAATGGAAAGTGGCTTATGTGAGTCATATCTTCAAGAAGGGCAATCGTCACTCCACGAACAACTATAGACCGGTGAGCCTGACCAGCATAATATGTAAAGTACTTGAGATTATTATCAGAGATGCCGCGATGGAACATCTACTACGAAACAACCTTGTAAAGGATTGCCAACACAGTTTTATGCCGGGGCGCTCTTGCTTAACACAGTTGCTCAAGGTATTGGATATTTGGACCCATATTCTGGAACGGGGTGGTAATATCGACATTATTTACCTAGATTTTGCCAAGGCTTTCGACAGTGTACCCCACGAAAGGCTGAAAATCAAACTGGAAGGACACGGAATTCGGGGAAATGTCCTAGCGTGGATAGAAGACTTTTTACATGACCGAAAGCAGTGTGTGGTGATTAATGGCACGAAATCATCATCCGTACCTGTCACAAGCGGGGTACCACTGGGCAGTGTATTGGGCCCGCTATTGTTTGTTTGTTTCATAAATGACATGCCTGACGTTGTACAGTGTACACCCCTCCATACAAATGTTTGCCGATGACGCCAAGTTATTTCGGGAATCAAGAACCAAGCGGACTATGAAGAGCTGCAGAAGGACCGCTGTGGGCTCCAAGAATGATCAAACAAATGGCTGCTGAGATTCAATGTCACGAAGTGTAAGAGGATACACCTGGGGCGTACCAACGGTAAAGATGCGTATCATATGTCCCAACGGGATGAAGAAACTGCACTATTTGAGACTGAATGTGTGAAGGACCTAGGTGTGCATGTTGACAATGAGCTGAAGTTCTCGGGCCATTGCGAGTAGAAGGTAAATCAAGCAAATAAATTATAGGGTCTTATAAGAAGGTCGCTTAGATATCTAGACGGTCCGTCCCTCGTAACGATCTTCAAGAGTGAAGTGCTTCTCCATCTAGAGTACTGTCACCCCGTCTGGTCCCCGAGATATGCTAGGGACTGTCAATTGGTTGAAAATGTTCAAAGGAGGGCCACCAGACTGGTGCCTGCTCTTCGGCACCTCAGCTATCCTGAGAGATTGGAGCGCCGGAACTTGCCTAGCTTATACTGCAGACGGGCAAAGGGTGACCTAATAGAGGTGTATAAGCATCTCAAGGGGCACTACTCAGTCGAGTGTCCTTACTTGGAGCTGGCGGACGCTCGCCCCACAAGGGGTCACAGCTCAAGATTGAAGAAGCCGCAAGTCCAGAAAACTGGGAGGGCAAACTTTTTCGGAGTGAGAGTTGTGAACTCTTGGAACAATCTACCAGAATGTGTTGTGACGGCACCGAGTGTGAGGTCTTCCAAGACAAGTCTTGACCAACACTGGAGCGGGTTCAGGTACATTCAGGGCCGGATTAAGCTTAATAGGGGCCTGAGGCACAGATCAACTTGGGGCCCCCTACCCTCAAGGTATATATATATATATATATATATATATATATATATATATATATATATATATATATATATATATATATATATATATATATATATATATATATATATATATATATATATATATATATATATAGATATAGCAAGAACAAAATATACCAAAATTTATCAATGATTTCATCAATATTAAGCTTTTTCAAAATAACACATTCAATGTTCATAAGATACAGAAAATTGAGACGTTGCTAGGACATCGTTGAACGAAGTTCATGTTTTATACGCTTCAACTTCGAGAATGTTTGGATTTGGGGGCCCCTTAGAGTCGGGGGGCCTGAGGCTAGTGCCTCAAGTGCCTCATGGTTAATCCGGCACTGGGTACATTCAGGAGCCGGTGCATGCCCAGTACTTGCCAACAGTGCGTAACAGAGACGTGACCGATCGCCCAAGCTGCTAACGAGCCGATCTTTTGGTGAAGAGGATAAAAAAAAAGGAAAAGTAATCAGAGACGTGACCAATCGCCCAAGCGGTTAACGAGCCGATTAGTGGTGAAGAGGATAAAAGTATATACTGTCCGTTGTAACATCCGTGAGTGGACTAACAAACAAAGGGGTAGAGGGCATACCTTGGAAGCAAGGATTCCATGCTCACTTCAATGGGCGACAGCAGACTCGGGCACAGCTGCTAAAATAAATGATCAGCATTTCAAAACATTTGACGGGTTTAAATTATAGGAGGAGAGTTTGTACTGGTTTTCTTATCATCAATGTAACTTCCTCTTCCAAATACGATGGTATATACTTATTAGTCTGCTGTAAATTGCTCTAGAAATTCCAAATAGAACAGGGATTGTCATTCTTATGTTTACCAAAGGATCCAGAAATGTGAGCTGTAGATGTTAGTGCATCAGTGTTGACTGTTAAATTTATTTTATCAGCTATTTATTACCGTGGTGCACGTAATGTCGACATTGACTCCCTCTTCAAAAGTATCAGTTACGGTCACTGTCAACAGGACGCATAAATTTACCAGGATACGTATATTCTTGGGAAAGACAGAAAATTTTAAAGATTAGGCAAAGCCATCGTAAAAATAAATAAACAAAGAGATTGTGATAAACGTGGGGATATTCTATTATGCATTTATTAATGCCAGATGACGTGTTGTGATCCAGATGATACTAAATGTCATATAATAATTCCTTGAGATAATGTGCAGTACAGTATATAACACGAAGAGCACCTTGGCTCTCTCTTGGCTCACCCATGTCAATATTGTTTAAATCAATAGCATAGAGTACTTAAGTTACATTTTACGAGAATTACATATTAGGTGATTCATGTCTCTATCTTTGTACAATTTTTATACACGTTCCAAGCTGGTCGTATTGTAAAAATTCAGTTAACATCATATATTGCTTAGTTGGAAGTATGACAGGCATAACATTCTCATTATACTAAACGATTTAAGTAATTTCAGTCACTTATTTGATTTTTCATTTCAGAAAAGTGGTTACCAGACCAAAAAATTTTACTTAAAATTGCATACAAGCCAACAGAACAGTAAAACCTTCAAAGCTCGTGACTGTTTTTGCTAGAGTACTGTATTCATAATGTTAATTGATTACTCTGCCCTGTAGTGTTCAGCATCGGCGAAGTAACAGCAGCGCCGTTCTGTAGCCTGTAGTAATATGCATCTTCGTGGTCTTTTCTTTTCTATTTATAATTTCTTTTTACTCTTATTTTTTTGCCCCCTAGGCCCCGTTCTGTAGAAAGATTACAGTCAAACTGAAGGCATTCAGATGTCAGTACCAGATGTGGAAACTCAAGACCCACCTGGAACTAGTGTCTACGCAGAGGAAAATAGTGATGCTAGTAACAATTCTACTGATGCCTCTGTGGACATGGTCAGTGAAGATGAACACACACAAAAAGAAAATGGTGGTAATGTCGAGTGTATCCAAAGTGTGTTGTTGTCCACCACTGAAATCCAACAATTGTTGAGCAGTACATGCTCCAGAAATGTTTCAAAAAGGTTAATGGCCTACTGCCTGCCGAAGGGACAGGCAGAGTAGAAAAAAACAGTATCATACAGTGCCCTTTGCTTCTTTCCAAATATAGTTCATAATGGCCAGTGTTAATACCAGACAAAGATACAGAGCGGTGAAAGTGTTGAGCTGGAACATCTCATCCCTCAGAAAACGATACCCTGACCTACACCACAAAGTTGTGACTGAGGACATCGATATTGTATGTCTGCAGGAGTGTCTCACACCTAATGGTAAGCCCCCACCCAGTCTGCCCAATTATGTGTATTATGATCCTAGTTCTACTCACACATGTTTGATGTATGTTAAGAAGTCACTCCCGCATGTACCTCTTGTATCTAAAAAGACTACCAACCTTCAGTACCATGGGATCACTATCCACCTGGGCAACTCCACACTCAACGTGCTAAACGCCTATGCTCCCTCAGATCAGCTTCAGTACAAAGACCTCCCAGACTTTTTACACACTGAGCCCACTGTCCTGATGGGTGACCTGATGTACTGCGCACATCATTGTCACTCCTAAAAAACCCCTTTAATTCATATTACGCTACATAACATTCAAATCCACCGCACTTGTAGAACGTCAGAGAACGGGGGTCATTGATAAAGACTAACTCACCTAATGAATGTTACGGAATCATGTGTTGTATTCTACCCAGGTACGGTTATATAATATTAATTGTATGTATTCATAGCATTAAGGAGAGACGTGTTTTTCCCATTCGTTTTACACTCAGGATCCCTCCCAGTAAGTCCCGCCTTTGAACACAGTTGTCAATACGTTTATTCCCCTCTCTACTGGCAACCTCAATCTTGAATTAGTCTGGGTAAATCAACTTTAGTAATTCGCCAGACCTTTGTCAACTGAGGGTCATCCTTGAATGAGTAACAGTTGGTTTGTTTGTAATTTCTGTCATTGCGTGAGTAACGATCGCTGGCAACTCAGGGGTATATAACCAAGTGCGCCGGAGGTTCAAGCCTCCGGTAACGCCTTCCAACTTCGTTCTCAGGTATGTTCTGTGTTCCCTAGCCATTCAGTTTGATTCAGTCAATTGCAGTGAAATATCAGTGTTCATGTTGTGACAGTGGAATTGTCATTCACCAGGTGTAAGAAGTAATATAAAGTAAATGTCGTCTGACGTGGCGAGACGAAAGATTTGTTTGTGTTGTCATCATGCTTCCCCAATCTCCCGTAACGCCTTCCAACTTCGTTCTCAGGTACAGTGGGGCTTAATTGAAACCCCACCTGTCGCTCGGAGCCGGTGGATATTCAGCAGTGGTCGATATATGAGCGATGGCGCTGATTCGGCATGATTAATCGGCTCCACTCTACCTCGTGGAGCCAGACCCCAGACTCGCCATGTGTCTGGCTACCACCTATCACAGCCACGGTCGTGAGCCCCAGTGTCCTACCCTGGGACACTTCCTGGAAGATATATGTCCACAGTGTTGTTATATATGTATGGGGGGTAATTCTGGAATAAGTATCCCATGTTGAATAGTGGACCCATGGAGTTGGTTTCAGTAATAACATGTTGTGTGTTGTGAGGGCATCTCATATGCCCTACCAACAGTTAGTGAAGTATCATATGGAAGTTATAATGTATGTAATGACATTTAATTTGCAGTTGAGTACAGCCTAGGAGTTGCCTTGGAGTTATGTGTCAATAATTTATTTTTCCCACTTTGAGTCCATCTTAATAAACATTTTCTTACAGTATATCAGGGGTATTCATTTCCTGCAGTATAACACTTTTATTTCCGTCCAAGGGACCTGATATCAGAATTGCCATACCCATGTGCCTAGACCCTCGACATGCTACCAAAAAGAACTGAGGTTAGGTAGTACCAAAAATGAACTGAGGTAAGTAGAAAGAACAATTGAAAGAACTAAGACATGTTATGGTTTCACCCTCCCTTCCCCTTATCGATCTGGTCATTGAAAAACCTAACCCAATGCCTAGTCCACTCTGCACGCTACCTAACGAGCTACATACTGTCCAGAGGGGGTCTGGTGGCAGCAACCTTTAAAATTAAGATTATAGTTAAGTTATCCCCTTAGGCTTAGTGACCCCAGATCTGGCAGTATACTGAATACTAGACACAAGAAATTACTGACCCCCACCACTCACGCCAATGGTAGGAGACTTATCTCACTTCTCAGCGCATATGAAGATGTTCAAATTATAGGTAATAATGAACCAACACACATCTATGGCGGGGCTCTAGACAAGTGTATTGGTTTTAATCTATCATACACAACTCATAGCTCTGATGTTGTCACTGATCTTATGTCTGACCACAGCCCAATCCAAGATAGTATACATGTTGCCAATGACAGCCCCACTGGTGGTAAACTCAACAGACGTAGAATCACAGTCAAGCAAGAACATGAAAGCCAGTTCATAGACTTCATCCATGACTGGTACAAGAACTACACGCCTGACAACTACCAAAGTTTCCATGATGATCTGATAGATAGGACTTATACATACTTCACCAACAATGCCTCCACCAAAAAAAGGAGAAAACTTGGTCAGCAGCATGGGAATAGGCAACAGCAGTGCTATGATGACCCTAAACTGAAAAAAACCCCTCAGGGCTGGAGTCAGGAGGGTGGGTAAGGGTTACAAACAAATTAGAACACCTCAAATGTTACAATTGTATCAAGCCTCCCTTGCTGCTGCCAGGGAACGTGTAAACGAACTCAGACAAAATGCATGGGAGACATATGTCAACAGCCTAAACAACACACATTCCTCAGCAAAGCCTGAAAAGATATTAACACAATCAGAGGTAAAAACAGTGGACACGTCTCTCATCCAAACCCTCTGCAAAAGTCGAATGAGCTAATAACAAAGTGGGCTCATGTCTCTAGCTATGACAAGCTACCAACTTGGACTAGAGGACTCCTTGATGCGAAGTCTATAGAGAAAAGTACTGTAATCTCATTAACTTTATGCTGGGCAAACAGCACGATGTGTGTGATGTTCCATATACTGAGTGGAGCTTGACGCCGCCCTCGCCAGGGGTAGGTCTACTTCCCCTGGAGAGGACGGAGTCACCCACAACATCGTTAGACTACTAAGGCGTGTGCCGGGCAATCCATTATTGGTATTGTACAATATGAGTTATGCCGAGGGCCAACTACCCACATCATGGACCAGCAGTATTGTTGTACCAATGCCGAAACCAGGACAGCCTGATGCTTTTCGTCCCATATCACTAACCAGCTGCCTGTGTAAAACCTTTGAGAGGATGGTTCTTGGCAGACTCTTATATAGAACCAGAGAACACATGTCTCCTAACATAAATGGCTTCACCCATGGTAAAGGTGATCATAATTGCATCACCACATTCCTAACTGTACATGGTGATGAAAGGCACAGATACACCACATTTCTTGACCTAAAAGCTGCATTTGATATTGCCAATAGGCAACTGATATTGTAAGAACTAGCAAAATGAATATAGGAGGTAGGCTGTTACACTGGATAAGGGGTCACCTAACCAACAGAAGGGCTGCTGCACTGTTTCATGGTTACAAAAGGGAAGTTAAAGATATGCAACTTGGTACCCCTCAAGGTGGCGTACTTAGCCCCACTTTGTTCAATGTTCTTATGAATGCATTATTAAATTAATACCAGACAACCCTAGCAATATCACAATCAGCTATGCTGATGATATTCTTATACATACTAAAACTCATAGTGAAATGCAAACCACCCTGAACCATGTACACGCAGCCTGTGAGATCATCGGTCTTATCATCTCCACTGAGAAAACTAAGGTGTTCAACAAACAAGCTAGTAACCAGGTAGATAGGCAGCTCCCAAACAGGGAGGTACTGTGGGGTATTTATGTTTGGGTTCACACTCAGGATGGGATGGAGAAAGGAAACTCACAATGTGCTCTCTGTATACATATTGTATTAGATGTACAATGCAGCTTGGTGCTGGGAAGGCAGCATGGTTACAAGCGTTGAGTAGAGAGAGCTGGTTGGTGAGGGTGCTCAGAGGAGGACCAGCTTGTGGGTCGCCATGGTCGCCGGCGGGAGCGAGGACCGCCAGGCAGGAGGAGGAGGAGGTGTTGCTTGCTGGTGGCTGTAAGTAGAAAGAGAGGTAGGTCACCACGAGGTTAGGTCTTATATAGCGGAGGTAGGCGTGGCTTAATAGTTGACCTCCGTCATGTAAGGCGGCGCTGGTTGACCTAGACCACGAGGCATACACTGGGGAATTCGCGGGGTCGGCTACTCAGCACAAACAGCGTTTGTAGGGGAGGAATCCACTACAGTACTACCGGCCGGGAAGATATTGGAAGCATAATGTGTTGCCTAATGGAAGACCCTGCTGCCATATGGCATCACGAAAATTGTGACCAAGTCCCAGGTTGCTGATCTGACTTTCTGCCTCATTTACACACAATTGCAGGGTCTCAGTTGTTTCTCTTACTTGGACAACACAACATATATAATGTATATAATTTCTCACTCTTGATTTATTTTTTCGATTTTGTATTTATTTATGGTTATTAATTTTATTATTTTATTTTTATTTTTATTAATTTGCTATTAATTTTATTAATTGTTGTAATAATAATAATAATAATAATAATAATAATAGATATTATTATGATTATTATTATAATTATTATTATTATATTTTCGCCCCCTCAGGTGGGCTAATCCCCCACCCCCCCCCCAAAAAAAAAACGCGGCCCCGCCAAGTTAAAGATAGGTAACAACATTTTTTACTATGTTTCTTCTTTTAAATAACTTGGTGTCTCCGTCCCTTGTACCTTACCTGCCATACAACAGCTAACACGCCAGTGTACTGACAGACTGAGACCTCTTAGAAGTGTAGCGGGGTACAGCCTACATTATGGTGCTAATATTAGAATTGTTAAAACAATGTACCTAGGCTATATAAGATCTGTGATAGATTACCACGCTACAGCCCTGGTCCTTCGTGACAGGAAAGGCGTTGACAAGCTCGAGAAAATGCAAATTAAGCCCTCAGAATTATCCTAGGATGTCCCATGAGCACTAAAGTACTTAATATGAGGAAAGAACTAGGTATAGCCCTGAGGCTTCTGCGTGGTGATCCTGTTAACATTGTTTCTTTAAAATTGCTAGAATGTACAAAGTTGAGACACAACAGCGCTTCCTGCCACCCTGGCGGACAGTTCCCTTCGATATCATATTACCGACATTTCCGCCTAAAAAATTAATTATGCAAAGTATTTATCTCCAACACACTGCCAAAGTGAGAGCTCTTGAACACATACACACTCTACAGACTGATGATAATATCACACAGACCATCTACACTGATGGATCTCTTAACACCGCCTGTGGGAGGGCTGGAAGTGCTATTGTTGTGACTCAACCTGACGGTAATATAAATGAGAAAGGAGTTAGAATTAACAACTGGGCATCCACCCTACAAACTAAATTAGTTGCCATACTCATAGCTATTAAATTCATTGAAACCACTGTTACTGACAGTCTCATCATCACTAACTCTCTATCCTCACTACTTGCCCTTGACACCCTCAACTCAAATTGTCACGCGCTTGACTCCGAAGCCAGACACAAATATGCGTACCTTGTTGACTGGGGTGTCAAGGTCAAACTGTTGTGGATCCCCTCTCACATAGGCCTTATAAGCCATGACAGAGTTGATGCTCTCGCCAAACTCGCGTCTAACAAAGACATTGTTGAATACAATTAGGGTCTGTCAAAAAGAACCCTTAAAACTGTAATTAGGAAAGAACTTATTGATGAATCTGACGCAAGTAGACAAGTGCAAAAAGGTTACTAGCCGATTCATAGTTTACCATGATGAGATGTATCAAGTGAAACATGTACTGTATATGGAGCAAGTAACAAGATCACGAGATTACAAGATGTTTTAACCGTTAGATTAAGGTTAGGATATAAGTACCTCTGGCAGTATGTTCCTCAAGCAGATGTAAACAAGATTAAATGTAAAGTGTTGGCCAGACATATGGCCACACACTTGAACACTACGTCCTCGACTGTGTGAAGATAAAACCTTTTAGGGACAGGTCCAATAAGTTACCTTCTATGTATAGAACTAAACAAATAATGTAATTGGAATACTGTGTAACATTTTGTGCCATAATATCCTGACCATGGGGGTTAATTATTATGACCCGTTGTAAACTCTACTCTGTAATCCTTTTGCTCAAAGGATGAGTGTGGGGTGCATAATAAACTAGCCGCTGTAAGCGGCAAAATAAAAAAATCGATGACGTAGTAACAACAAACGATAGTCGGTAACCACCATAGCCCTTCTTGAAAAATCAAAATAATTTTCTTCCATTGTATTACGACCGCCGGGATACCACAGCGTGGTGTACACCACGGCAGTTCTTACAATTGGCCCTTAGTGCCATTAATGCTGACTCTTGTTTCCTGTCCTGTAACCACCTCTAATCCAGTTTAGAACATCTCCAATTCCACTTGCCTCCACTTTATGTATTAGTCTTTCATGGGGACCCTGTCGAAGGCTTTGCTAAAGACGAGGTAAACCACATCATAATCGTGTCCGTCATCCACTGATTCGAAAACAGTTGAAAAGAATGACAATAGACAAACGCCCACTTGTGAAGCCATGCTGGGAACCATTGATCAACTTCTGTTTCTCGAAGTGATTTCGAATTGAGTTTGAAATTATTGTTTCCGGTAACTTGCCTACAAGTGATGTTAAAGTAATTGGACGATAGTTAGAGGATAGTGATTTATCTCCCTTCTTGAAAATCGGTATCCCATTCGTTATCCTTTAGGTACACGTAGAGAAGAAACCTACTTAGCCAGTATCGGCTGGCATGTAAATAAAATTCCGGTTTTCATTACGCCTGATACACCAACATACTAAAAAAAATACTCTTCTCATTCCGCCTTTTTCTCCCCCTTTCTATAGTTGACATTATTCCACCCCGCTCTCTGTCTCGCTGTTAATATTACACCCCTCTCCTCTCTATAGTTGACATTATACCACCCTTCTCTTTCTATCGTTGACAGGATTGAGGACATGGTTTAGAGATCTGCAACTAAAAGAGATCCTAAATTGAATCATTCTAAAATGCCCACATGCCTTGTTATGGAACAATGTTTTGATCGATGGTTAAAAAGCAAAAAACAAAACCCATTTACATACTTTCTTACTAATACCAATGTATAAGCTGTGAGGATTTAGAACATGAACGGGTGATCCATGAAAATCTAATTAAAAAGAGGGTGAGAAGGACACACACACACACACACACACACACTAGAGCTGATGACTACTAGCACACCCAGCTGGCCTCACACGCGCCAAGAGATAAGAGCCCCGTCCGCCCCGCGCCGCCCAGGCCACACTTACGCCTCAGCTGGTAAGTTTTGACACTAAACCCAAATTGGAGGCTTCGGAGTTTATATTTTAAACTGAATTATTTATTTTTTTTTGTGTGTGTGTTTACATCACGGTCATATTTGTATTATTGCGTTCAGGATATGTGTGTATGTTGCAACACAGGGTCCAGACACTCGATACTACGCACGTTGTGTTCTCGTATCTGGATAAGCGAAGATGCATCGAACTGGATGACATGAGGTGAGACAAAAATAATGTCCAAAATAGTATCACGGTTACAACGGGATTTTTTTTTTAGATTGCCCCGGAGGCGGCTAGTTTATTGGGCACCCCCTTACATCCTGTGCAAGGTGAAGCGCAGAAGCGTTTACAGTGCCCATCATGCCCATCATGCTTGCCTTTATGACTCATGCATTCAGGGTAAATGCCTGAAGGGTCATAGGTTTTGTCAGCAAGTTACATAAAGTGACAGAATGATGAGTGAGTGGGGGGAAAGTTCCCGGTACATTTAATTTGTTTATGACAAAGCGTGGCAGGTCCTTAATAATGTCAAGTGCCAGGCCTGTGACTAGGAGGAGGGATATCTGGTCAGGGAGGGAAGAGGTGTTGGTAACGGCTGGGGACCTGTAGGAGGAGGTCATAGGGCAAGTGAGGATGTAGTGAGAGAGGGTGTGAGGGTCGGGTTGGCCACAAAGTTTACAAACAGTGCGGCCAGGCTCAGGGTTGCCAATGTACTCCCATCGGTACCTGTACCCTAGGCGCAGTCTCATGTACATAATTTGTTGAGATCGAGTCAGGGATTGATACTCTTTGTAGTGGCGGTTGTCGTCACCGGTTACAGCGTCATAGTGGCGTAGTGTGACGCTACCCCGTTGTTTCAGGTGTGTCCAATTTTCGTCGAATGCTTCTCGATGTGCGGCGTGTATGCGAGATTTGAGATGATTCAGGGAGAGGGCGAGGATGGCTTCAATATCTTCTTCTTGTGTCGCTTCTTTGGCAAGCCGATCAACAGTGTCACAGGCAGTTATTCCTATGTGTGACGGGATCCAAATAAACTTGACACGGATGTCATCAGTTTGTTCTAACCCGGCGACGGCGGCTAGGGTGTGTTGGGCGGCAGGGGAGGGTTACACTGTGACTCTACCATCACTACACTGGTCACCTTCACACCATTTACGGGTCAACCTTAAAGTACAAAATCTTCGTCAATGCAGACCAGTCGTGGCGTGACCACATAAGGGGACAGGCGTGCCCATATAGGTGCTCTTGACTTCCCGATCGTCACACAAAGGTCCCCTCAGCTGGCAAGTTTTGCCAGCATGAGGGGTCGACATAAACGTCCCAGAAGAGGCTCTCTCATAGACGCAGACGCAGACATCTCTGATACTGATGCCATTACCAACTCGCCTGGTCATACTGAATCCAACACCCTTCAAGAGTCAGACCCCAGTGATTATGACAGTGACGGTAATGTTTCTATGGGAAACACTAGCCACAGTGGAAACACCAATGCCATGGACCCTATCACCCTGCCCTCTGCCAAACAAACAAGTAAGCTGAATCTCCACTTCCCCAAGGACTCTCTGAAAACTGTAGAGGTAAGAACCGGAACTTTATCAAGTGTCAGACTTCTGAGGTCTATGAAACACTTAGTATTGTTGGCTTTGACGGGGTCGTCCTGGTGCCCCCAGTAGACGCTGATGAATGTTGCCACATCCTAGTGAAACGTTTCCCCTTATACGCTGACATCGAAGATGCGCGTGACTTTAACTCTAGTAAACTGAGTATACGTCGCCATTACCGGGGGAGAGTTCCACAACCCGCTGTCATTGTCAAGTGGAAGGGGAGGGAGTGCCCAACCACTGTTGGATGCCCACCCACTCTTACCCCCACTGTATGCAGAAGCCTATCATCCTGAGCCTGCATTTTGTGTTTTCTGTTCTCATTGGGGTCACAACTTCACTGCCTGCTGTCGACGTGATCGTCCTAGATGTCGCTTCTGTTCACGTAACCACAACTCCGCCGCCTGTGCCCATAAAATCAAAGACCACCTTCATAGTGGTGGGGTGAGCTATGTAATTAATCCCAGATATTTAACTGTGGCGGCCGGCACAATGCTGACTCACGGCAATGCCCCAATCGCCCGTCTGTCCCAGGGGAAAAGCCTCCCCGAAGGCCAAGTCTCCACAACACCCCCAGTCTTCCGGGTCTACCTCACCCTACCTCCACCTAGTCTACCTTACCCTACTCCCACCTAGTCTACCTTACTCTACGTTCACCTTGTCTACCTTACCCTACCTCCATCTTGTCTGCCTTACTCTACCTCCCTATTGTCTGCCTTACCCTACCTCCATCTTGTCTGCCTCACCCTACCTTTACCTTTTCTACCTTACACTAACTCCACTTAGGCTACCTTATCCTACCTCCACCTAGTCTACCTTAATCTACCTCCACCTAGACTACCATCAATTCAAGCGAGTATTAGGGTAGGGGGGGGGGGGCACCGTCAGGAGGGGGAGGGGGAGCGGGAAGCGGAGGTCGTCACCTTAAGCAGGGTAGGGGGAAAGGGGAGGACGTCATCTTAAGGGGGAGTGGGGAAAGGGGACACCACCATTAGGGGAAGGGAGAAATGGGAAGACATCACCTTAAGGGGGAGGGGGAAGGGCAGGACGTCACCTTAAGGGGAAGGGGGGATGGGATGACGTCACTTTAAGGGGAAAGGAAAGGGGATGGCGTCATCTTAAAGGGAAGGGAGGACGTCACCGGGAGTGGAGACAGGAGAGGGAAGAATAGTCTCCAAACCTCTTCCCCCCAAAAAATCCGCCAGTGAGCAAATAACAGAGGATTTCGGCATCACTGAGTGGTGTGTGTGTGTGTGTGAGAGTGATTTTTATTTTTCCAACAGTCCAGTAGGTGGTAAGACGAGACTCAACAAAAACGTGACTAGAGTAACAAACAGTGCTTGTTGACCTTGTCAGTCATGATAATGTGCTCCCAGTTTTGGCTCGGTCATTTCCTGGGTTGCATGAGGTCTTCACTCAAATCCGTGGCTGCTTCTGGCGTTCTGACTAAATGAACCGAAATTAAATCGAAGCAAAAGTGAACTTCGTAATAAGTGATTAATAAAAACGAGGTTTACCTAAAGATTAGACCCTAACTTATATCACCGTAACACTACTAAATGTTTAGGTCAGGTTAGCATTAGGATAGCAAATATTCAGATGAATTAAGCTGGGATGGGGGCTGAATCTTCTTGTGAGCCAAAAGTTGTACCCGTAGATTTAATAATAAATTTATTGTGGTGTTTGACTAACGTGCAGCATTTTACGGTACCTGGAGTAATATATTACGGAAAAGATTACTACCTTACTACCGTCTGTGAATAAGTTTAAAGTAAGGAATATATTGGAATATCTGATAATTAGCCCACCAACCTATTCCACTTTAAGATTAACCACACTGATACTAACCTAACTTAACCTAACCTAAGCTAATCTAATCTAACTTAACCAAACCCTCCAGGTAGTGTCAGTGAAATATACTAAGGTGCTAAATTAAGGTCGTGTTGGGGTAGGTAGAAGCACACATCATGGGGTGAAGAGGATGGGGGGAGGAAGGCGTCGTTATGCGTAAGGGGAGATTGTAGTATTTGAAGGTTATGGGGGGTGAACTGTTATTACCTGACCCATTCAGTCTCCAGGATGAGGTCTTCTGTTATAAAATAATCTGTCATCAGTGGAGAACACTGCTCCTGAAATCTACCGGATTATGTGAGGTAGTCCGAGAGAAGATTAGAAATTCTTGCCATTCAAGGTTAGGTTATGTGGGTCAGAATAGCTTACGTAGGAGGGGCAGAATCGTATGTTATTAAGGAATTTGTAGGTAAAATAAGCTCACACCACCACACCAGCCTAAACTCCAGGTGATCCAAAGAATACAACGTTTGCACCTCCGGAAAATGAACCCCGGGAAGTGACGCAGGCTGTGGTGAGGGTTTTTCCCAACATATGTCTATTTTTTTCTGGTCTCTCTCTTACCTTTACCCCTTCCTATATTACCAGCAACCAATCCTCCCTTCCTCATCGTCCTGTATCTTCCCTCCCCCACCCTTCCATATCTACCCTCACTTCCTCCCCTCCACTTTCGCATATCTATTCTCCCCTTCCTTTACCTCGTCTCCCTTCCCCTTATCTTCCAACCTTCTCTCAGCCGATGGCCTTATTAAATTAATATGTTTGTCTCATCAGAGGTCATCGCTAATTTCTGTTTCTCTTCTCTCCTTCATAAACACACACACACACACACACACTTGAGTAGCCGCTGCGAGTTATCAGTTATTGTGGAGAGAATAAAAAAGGAAATTGACGCGATACGGAACAACAACAGACGAACGACACAGGGCAAACGAGTAAGTGTGCGCGAGGCGTGTGTTGATTACTCCGTCCGCCCCGAGCCGCCTGAGCCACAGGGCCCTCACTCACAACACCATACCAGCATTGATTTTTTTTATTTTGCCGCTTGCAGTGGCTACTTTATTGTGCACCCCACACTCATC
>NW_024744357.1:0-46832 GCF_018991925.1 Homarus americanus | reverse complement strand
CAGGTTGAGTCACAACAATAGCACTTCCAGCCCTCCCACAGGCGGTGTTTAGATATCCATAGCAGCGGGTCGGGGTAGTGGTGGTGGGGAACAGCAGAACTGGTGGAGTAGCAGTCCATCTCATTTAACCGCGATGTAATCTAAGTGGTTACCTAGGTACCTGGAGTCGCGTTGGCAGACTGAAGTTCCCGTGGGCTCAAACTACTAGGTTAGGTTAGGATAAGTTAGGTTAGCGTGAGGGTAGTTAAGCTTGAGGTGAAATAGGCATCGCAAAAATCGTGACAAAATCTCAGGTTGCTGATCTGACTTTCTGCCGCATTTACACACAATTGCAGGGTCTCAATTGTTCCTCTTACTTTGACAACACAACATACATAATGTATATCGTTTCTCACTCTTGATTGATTTTTTTCGTTTTTGTATATATTTATGGATATTATTAGTTTTGTTATTATTTTATTTATTTTTTAATAATTTTGTATTAATTTTTATTAATTATTATAAGGATAATGATAATAATAGTTATTATTATTGTTATCATTATTATTATTATAATAATAACAATTATTATTATTAATATTATTATTATTATTATAATTAATATTATTATTATTATCATTATTTTTATTATTATTATTATTATTATTATTATTATTATTATTATTATTATTATTATTATTATTATTATTATTATTATTATTATTATTATTATTATTATTATTATTATTATTATTATTATTATTATTATTATTATTATTATTATTATATTTTCGCCCCCCAGGCCCTGATGTGGGTCAGTGACCTGTGTCCTGGAGGGCTAATCCCAGTAAAAAAAAATGCTGGGGTATGTAATCTTCAGGTGATCCGCTAACACAACAGATAAAAACTATCAACAATAATTTAGTTTTATAAACGGGGATCCAAGGGAACATTGTCTGAGTTGTGTCCCGCGGGATATTGTTTTTAGTTAAGTCAGGAAATGCTAGAATTATGCTGACTTTAACACATCCAAAATTCATCGCTAACTTTAATCATGTTGCTTTGGTGTATTCGTGTTCTTCAACTCTTTAGATCATTCAACACGTCAGTAAGTCAGCTTTTATAGAGGAAGCAAACTTAAGATATTATTTTTTTTTACGGAGTTGAGCCAGTTGAGCCAGCATTCAATGTAATACCACCACTAAAAGCTAGCACCAATAATACTGTTCAGATTCTCTTTTAATATTGACTTTAGAAGGAAGATGATGAACGATGAAGTGTTTTATGAAAGTCAGTAAATTATTTTTTTTAATTACCTGAAGATTAACTTCCAGCTTATTTCACTTGATTAAACACCCTTATCCTATCTTGGGTGGTGGGATGGATTATAGTAGTAGGGTGTGTCATAGGAGGGAAGATCAGCTAAAACTAATGGCCCATCACTTTTTTGGTAGATTTTAGTGTATATAAACAGAAAATAATTTCAGTTTCAATATTTTGCAACCTTTTCCTAGGTAAATTTTAGCGTGAAATTTATCGAAAATCTAACGTACAGCTGCATTTGTGCATTACAATTAAATAGTGAACATTGCTTTCTGACTTCATTCTTTAACAACCCAACTAACAATATTTTTTCTGTTTCAGATTCTGATGCATTTATAAGTTGATAATATTTGCGATGGCTGCTTGTGTCAGGACCAGGAACCAAAAATCCAGCCATCTCAGTCACTATCTTGGGTCTGGGAGAGAGCTCCTGAAGTCGGAGTTGCCTACATTGAGAGATGCTTTGAGATACGGTGTTTTAATCAGGCAAATCAGTGAAAAGAACCAAAGAACTTACACAAACAAAGACATTGCCAGTGATATGACCAAAGCTGTCTTGGCACAGTACACTCTGGCTAACGCTCAGTTCAAGCCTCCAGTCATAACAAGTCAGAAGAAGATTAGTGAGAGACTGCTAGCCAGTTGGGAAAAGGCAAGATATCTCTCTTGGGAGAGGAAAACTTGCAGTTTGGGACAGCTTTGCCAAGCAACTGGACCAGTTATTTGACATAATTACTTGCAAGTGCCCAATTGTTCTCTGTCCTGAGTTTGGATGCGATCGTGACTGTAAATCCGAGGCCCACATCTCCTGTATTTGCAAGCGTGAACTGAAGATTCCTGTGATCGAACTGGCATTTGTCAAAGCACAGAGAGAGAAGACTGGCAGTATAGGGGCTCTCATGATTTCTAGCCAAGATATTCCGGAGTCCAAGAGACAGGAGGCTGCCACAGAGAGACAGAAGAGGAGAAGAGTTGCCGAGGAAAAGAGACTTGAGAAGGCCCAGGGTGAGGTAAAAAAGGCCGATGATTGGAGTCAAGCTGATTCAGAGTTTAATGACTTCCCCATGGCTGATCCGAGTGCTGACCAGGAGAATGGTGACTTTGTCCCTAACCCAGAAAATAATGATCCCAAACCTTCCAGGCATAAGATTCGAAATAGGAAAGATATCCCGAGCATAGCTCTGGCCAGCATGCGACACCACACTGGTCTCAGAGAAACTGCAGAGATAGCAACAGCTGCCTGGATTGACGGTGGTTTGATAACACCTGATGATGTTCACCTGGTGATAGATCATAACAAAGTAAGGAGAGCTCAGGAGAAACTTGTCAGTAACCTAGAAGAGGAGTTTGATAAGGGGATAAGAGAAAATGGAATCAATTGTTTGTTCTTTGATGGGAGAAGGGATGACACTAAAGTGTTCATGAAAGTTGGAGATTCTGACAAGTTGTTCCCTGCCATGGTGAAGGAGGAACACTACTCCTGCTGCAGTGAACCAGGAGGGAAGTATTTGTGGCATTTCACTCCAGAGAAAGATGACATCAGGAAACCAGCTGAGATAGTGGCAGATAACATTGTGAACTGGCTCCAGAGAGAGGAACGTAGACCAGACCCTGCAGGCCATTGGAGGGGACAGCACCAACACGAACACAGGGTGGCAAGGGGGGGTCATACAGTGGATAGAGCGGAAGATTGGGAGGAAGCTGGTCTGGATTGTTTGTGACCTCCACACCAACGAGTTGCCACTCAGACATCTGATCCAGGAGCTGGATGGCAAGACTCTTTCAAACAACAGATGGTCTGGTCCTCTTGGCAAGATGCTGGACTCTGCCACTGAGTTAGAAATAAATCCGAGCTTTGAAAAAATCACAGTTGGCCCTCCACTCGTTGAGCTTGCACATACTGTCATTGACGACCTGAGTACTGACCAGTACTATGGTTACATGATTTGCAGTGCCATCAAAACTGGGGTCATGCCTGATAGACTTGCTTACCTGCAGATAGGTCCAGTCTCACATTCTAGGTGGCTCACAACGGCTCTCAGGTTCTGCAGAATTTGGGTCGCTCATCATAAACTGAAAGGGAACCAGCTTCACAACCTGAGACTTATTGTCCAATTCATCGTGAGTGTCTACTTGCCAAATTGGTTCAACACCAAGGTCAAGTCATCGTTCTCCGAAGGTCCAAGGCATGTTCTCTTCCAGCTTGAGCTCCTGAGGAGTCAGCCAAGGAAGGTTGTTCAGATTGTGGAGCAAACTGTGAGGAGATCTTCCTGGTATGCTCATCCCGAGGCAGTTCTGCAGACAATGCTCTGCAGTAAGGATGAGGAGGAGAGAAGAGTGGCAGTTAAAAAGATCTTGGATACGAGACTTATGAGAGGATCTGGGCATGACGAATCAGTTGGTGACGATTCCTTCAGGGTCAGGAAGACTCCTGAAGTCAATCTATGTGCCAAGACCCTCACTGATCTCATAGATCTGGATAACATCCAGGCTGGCAGTGAGCCCCCTCTTACCTGCAGCCTCACCAATGTTCAAGTCAGAGCTTTCCTGGACAACCCCATGCATGTCCCTGCCTGGCCCTCGCACACCCAGAGTATAGAGCGTTGTGTACAGCAAGTGAGCGAGGCCAGCAGTCACGTGTACAGCCAGGAGAGGAGGGAAGGCTACATCCGAGCTCAGGTGGTCAGCAGGGAGGTGACGAGTAGAAACAGAAGCAAGAAAGACATGTTCTCTATGGTGTGCAGCAACACCGGGTCGTAGTAGTAAAACCGGTTTTTGCATTTGATGATTTTGTTTTCTAAAGGAATATTAAATTTAATAAATGTGTCAAGATCATTCGTTTCACTATTCTGGATCATTTTCATCCTAATAAATTAACCTGATACATTTACTTTAGTTTAAATAAGCTATTTAGTGGTGTTGGTAAAAGGGTGGGAATACTGAATTTTCATAAGATTTCAAGTTAAAATTTACCTAGCAAAAAATAAAAACTTTTCAAATCTGAAGATATCACATGATTCTGCACATAGAATTACATCATTAATACCATGGGCCGATTTTTCAAACTCAAAAAAAAAAATTCGCCTCCGTATGACACACCCTATTATAGTAGCGTTAGGGTGGTAATATTAGATTGAAATAAGATGGGGGTAATCTTCAGGTGGTTCAATTTTATGTATTACTAGGTATTTATTAAATACATACAAATGGTATAACTGTCTTTCTTTTCACACACGTCTTTCATAACACTGAACAGAACGGAACGAAGGTTAAGTGCCCTATTATTGTCTCATTCAGGTGTCTCATACATTAGATTCTGATGAAGTAAAGAAGGTAAAAAACCGATTCTTCAAATATCAGGCAGGAGGGGGGGGGGGGAAAATATGTATGTATGTATGTATGCATGTATATTATTATATACATAGTCCTGTGAGGGATATAGGTTAAGTATTGGGTTGCGTCAGTTGCTGGGACAGAGTGGGAAGGCAACAGATTAAGTGAGTGAGGCAGGGAGGGAAGGAGGGAGGTTTAATCTTCATGAGATCCCGTAAGAGTGTAACCGACCAGCGTCACGGTCATCTAGAACAGTGCTACTCAAAGTGTGGTCCGCGGACCGGTGCGGGTCCGTGAGCCATCGTCTGCCGGTACGCGGAGAGTTTTCAGAAAAGAAAGAAACGATAGGCACGTTCCACACCACGTGACACTGCCGGGACATCTGACTCGGTCTTTTTTTTTTTACATTTTCATTGTAGTTTTTATATCTATTATGGCAATATTTTTCATTTACTCACTCATGTTAAAAGTCATTGCTATGCAACTAACGAATGCGATATAATGAACAGCAAAACAGCGAACTGAAATACGCATAACAACACCTTCATGATGATGTGGCGTTTGACTCTGTGGGAACCACACCTGGGGATATCAATAGGGCGCATCACCTTGTGTTGCCAGAATTGCCACGTTTCTCGGCCACCAGTTACGCCATATCCACCCAAAACATAAATCTTTTTATTTTAAGTATGGTAGTTATTTAATTTCGGATAAAAGAAATGGCCGATTTTTTGCTATGCGTGCCAGCCGTGAAGGGTGTCACACAGCTGGCAACCCTGCTATTCCACACGTGTGGATCAGCAGTCTGTGATGTCAGGTCACAGGTCAGTGGTTAGTTACCATCAAGAAGCTGCAATAAATCAAACATTAAAACAAATAGCGACAATGAAAGTATTTGGGTAGAGATTGGTGAGGGCAGTGAATCCGTAGTCATTGGTGTTATATATAGACCACCTAATTTGAGTAGGAACGATGGTAAATTGCTATGGGAGGAAATAAAGAAGGCATCTGATAGAAACAATGTATGTATTCTAGGCGATTTCAACTTTTCAGGCATAGATTGGAAAAATCAACTTAGCGATAATGAATCTGAAGATTTTCTAGAAGTAGTACAAGATAGTTTTTTATATCAATTCATAAACTCGCCCACTAGAGGAAATAATATCCTCGATTTAGTTCTCAGTAATAATGAAAATCTAGTAAAAGATGTTGGGATTGGAGACGAACTAGGAAACAGTGATCATAAAGCCATATATTTTAACATAATATGGGATGGCAGGAAGAAGGAAAATTCGGCCTTGATCCCGGATTTTAGGAAGGCTAATTACGGTAGCTTAAGGAGAGACCTAAGGGATGACCCTATGGTCAAAAGATTAATCCCCCCCACACCTCCGGAAACTGTCAACTTAGGACGGGATAACCCCGAATTTAATTTAGCAGCTACTTATGAACAATTTATTGCGACAATCAATAATGCCCAAAATAAACACATCCCTAAAAGAAAATTCAGATCGATACGGAACCAACCAAAATGGATGAATAATAGACTCTTAGATCTTCTAGGGAAAAAGAAAGGAGTATATAGAAAAGTTAAGAAAGGCGAAAATCACTTACTTGGTTACTATCAGAACCTAACAAGACAGGTAAAAACAGAAATTAGGAAAGCAAAGAGAAATTATGAAATCAAGGTAGCAAACGAATCGAAAAATAACCCCAAAGCTTTTTATCAACTGTATAAATCAAAGGTTAGAGATACAATAGGTCCCCTTAAAACTACGACAGGAGAAATGACTGATGATGAGTTAGAAATGTGTAGTACGTTAAATAGTCATTTTCGCTCTGTATTCACAAATGAAAACCTAGCACAGTTTCCAGAAGTTCATAAGGTATATAACGACAGTATAGAAAATATGTTGATGAATATCAATATTACTAGTAACGATGTGCTTAAAGTAATTAACAAACTGAAGCCTCATAAATCGCCTGGTCCAGACGAGGTATATGCTAGAATATTAAAAGAATGTAGAGATGAGTTGAGTAATCCATTAGCAGTTTTATTTAATAAGTCATTAGAATCGGGCCTAGTGCCAGAAGCTTGGAAACTTGCAAATGTAGTTCCGATTTTCAAAAGGGTGATAAATCAATAGCATCAAATTACCGTCCCATTAGTCTCACGTCAATCATAGGCAAGTTGCTAGAGTCAATTATTGCTACAAAATCAGAAGCCACCTTGAAACATTCAACTTAATTCATTCTTCTCAGCACGGGTTCACCAGGGACGTTCTTGTCTCACAAATTTGCTTAGCTTTTTCTCAGAAGTATATGAAGCGGTAGATAATGATAAGTCATATGATATAATTTATTTAGATTTCAGTAAAGCATTCGATAGAGTCCTCATGAGAGAGATTGGAAGGTAGAAGCACATGGAATAGGTGGATCAGTATTAAAATGGATTAGGTCATGGTTAACTGGTAGGAAACAAAGAGTCAGCATAAATGGATTAAAGTCAGACTGGGGTGCGGTCAAAAGCGGAGTTCCCAGGGATCTGTATTAGGCCTCTGCTGTTTGTTATATCATTAATGATCTTGATTTAGGCATAACTAGTAGGATTAGTAAATTTGCAGATGATACCAAAATGGGGAGAGTGATAAATTCAGACAGTGACTTTGAACACCTTCAAAGAGATCTAGATACCTTACATGAGTGGTCAGTAGACTGGCAAATGAATTTTAATACTGATAAATGCAAGGTACTACAGATAGGAAGACGAATACAAACGTTAAGTATAAACTAGGTAACACGGAAATAGAAAACTCAGTTTGTGAAAAAGATCTAGGTGTATTTGTTAGCAACGACTTGAAACCTAGAAAACAATGTATTAGCGTTCGCAACAAGGCAAACAGGATTCTTGGGTTCATATCTAGGGTCTGTGAGTAACAGAACTGCTGACGTTATCTTGAAACTTACCTAGCATTAGTGAGGCACACATGGATTATGCGGTTCAGTTCTGGTGTCCTTATTATAGAATGGACATAGATTCTTTGGAGAGAGTACAAAGAAGAATGACAAAAATGATCCATAATATTAGAAACCTTCCATATGAAGAAAGACTGAAAAGCTTAGGCTTACATTCATTAGAGAGGCGTAGAGTTAGGGAGATATGATAGAGGTGTACAAGTGGGTAAGTGGGATTAACAAGGGTAAAATGGAAGATGTTCTGAAGCTCAGTAATAACGAAATAACTAGAACAAATGGCTTTAAATTAGATAAATTCCGATTCAGAAAGGATATAGGCAAGCACTGGTTTGGTAATAGAGTTGTGGATATGTGGAATAGGCTACCGAGTGCTATAGTAGGATCGGGGACGCTAGGGAGCTTCAAGACGAAGTTGGATAGGCACATGGAAGTGCTGGGATGGGTGTGAAAGGGATCTGCCCTGTATGGGCCAGTCGGCCTCCTGCAGTATCCCACTTTCTTATGTTCTTATGTATACGGGTATCTGCGTGTTTGTCATTTGGGACCCCATCCCAACCCACTTTTATATTCATTATATTTTTCCTGTATAAAATAATATTACTACGAATGTTCAAATAATATTTTCTCTGATCGTAAACAATTAATTGTATGGCACAAATATGGTACTGGTCCCTGGCACACTGGGAAGACTTGTTACGTCAATGATGATTGGCCTTAGAATGAATAAGACATCATGTCTTCATGTTTAGTACAGATAGTCTCAAAATGCCCCTGAAATAGGACATATCTCAAAAGATTTTCCTGGGGGGGGGGGGCTATAGGCCCCGGGATTGGCTCGCTTCGCTCGCCGGTCCGTGGCACATTGAAAAAAAACCATGCCGGTCCGCCACATCAGATAGTTTGAGAAGCGCTGATCTAGAACACAATGGTTGAACACAACATCACCCCTCAAGCTTCAGATCGATATAGTACTTCACACATTGAGGTCAGGTAACTTGCAAAACCCAAGCACAAGCTCAATCTTTATTTTCGACTCTACAGCCAGGGATCCGACCGCTGCCTTCAACACCCTGTTGCATACCGTGATAAGGGTATGAGGTCAGGGATATTGTCTAGCCAGGGCTCCTTGTCCATAACCTAACCTAACTAGAACCAACGTCATTGTCCGCTGCTGGGAACCGTATTAAGAAATACTAAGAAAAGAATGAAACATATCATTAAATTCAAGAAAATCATGTTAAGCAAATCAATTACTGGAATCGCTTGTATTTAAATGTGGATGAATAGCAATTCATTGGGAAATCGTTAAAACATTAAATAGTTGTGTTGAAATAATCATGAGCGAGCTTGTTGGTGAGCGAGTCTTTTCACGGTCTACAGTCTACTTTCACCCGGTAAACTAGCCTACAGTTGTAACTACAGGGTTGTTTGTTTTTAACCTAACCTAACCTAACTTAACCGAACCTAATCAATTTTACTGTTCGACCCAGCACACGTGTGAGCGTGCCTCCTTTACCTGTCCTTGAGGCGTGTCAAGTCCCTTCCTAACCTAACCTGACTCAAGGTTAGGTTTGGTTAGGACGTTAGGTTAGGTTAGGTATGCAGTAGATATCGTCTATAAAAACAATGCTGTATACAACTGTAGGCTATTTTACCAGAGGACCTGGCTCAATAGCCCTTGAGCTATTTTACCGTCCGACCCGGCAGTTATATGCACATACATCTACAGTTGAATGAAATGACTGTAGTAGACTCCAGACTATTCTAATAATGATAATGGAAAATGCAGTAATTATACGCCATAAAGAGGAGTCAGCATCTACAACATAAATTTTATCCCAAAACCAACAGGTTAGCAATGGTGTAATTAATAGCTATATTTTACTCATATATAATAAATAAAATAAGCGAGAAAATATTTAGTTACATTATGGAATCTCTCAACACAGTAAAGCAGGAAACAGGTGGTGGCAAGAGTAAGCTGATAGGACCACTATTGTCATCGTTACCCAAATATTATCAACAATTGTAAAAATACTGAGATATTATCAATCCACTCATCTGCATTGGGTATACTTATTTATAGTATATTACGCATTTGTTAAATAAGGAGCAGTTTATCCTAAATACTTTACTTCAAGTGAAACTTAAATTTGCTACAGATAAATGAAGTACAGTACTATAGACCTCCTTAAGTTTTACTAAATGTCAAAATGAATCGAAGAAATTAATTTTCGCATTTACCAATTAAAACTTTATTCGCTAGCAAGACACAATAGTGAATTAATTGTATTTAGCAGGCACCACCATGCTCAGCAGGAGCGAGCTGCCAGGTCTGAATTATAGGTTGTTACACACACGCGCAAAATTCTACACTTGTTGTGGTGATGCATACTGCTTTTTAAATACAGTTAATGAATGCGGTGTACGAGTGCTCGTGGCCACGGTGCCACATCCACACCAACAAAATCTAGTAGATTGCTTAATTCATCTGAATACAACATTGTCTGATTTAATATTTTCATGGGAGAAAAATATGTATCAAATATTAAGAATTTATCGTAGAAAGAGTGTAGAAACATACATAAGTGGCAGAGAAGATCAACTGAACACTGCATAGGGTGAGAGACTGTACAGTGTACATGTGCCGTTGTGGCAAGGAGTGAGTGCTTCATGTAGCCACACACGAGGGTTGAGCTCCGTCCGCCCCGCGCCGCCTAAGCCACGCGTCCTTTCTCACCTCTCTGCCAAACCCATGAGAAAACAAACCCATACTCTTCTTTACATAATAATTAAAAGATAAACTGTACATATTGAGAATATTACCAAAATACGTGGAAAGAGACTGTTGGCGATAATAATATTGCGGATGAATTAGTGGTAAACGTGTGTTTCGCGAGGTACGATATGTTGGGCAACGAGGGAGGAGGCCACATTCCCTGGGCCGCGTGTGAGCTGTGAAGGTGAGATTGGTCCATGTAAACCTTCTGCGCTTGTGTAAGGAGCACGCATAAATGTGTATCCCGGGAGAGATCCTGGTATAGTTCTTTTAGTGAGCTTCTTCGGTGAACACACATATTCAAGGACTACCATCGTGAGATACTTAGTGTGTGATTCTGTGACAAGAAAATATCAGTAGTGGACTATGTTCTGGATTGAGCTGTGCTGAGAACAACACATTGACCCGCTTGGAAAAAGAATTTCGCTGTTCATAATATTCATCATTGGTTAGTATCGGCCTTATCGGGTGTTATTGATATTAATGTGCCATGGTTATGGGAATGTAGCGGTGCGTACTTGAAAAATGTGTTTATACGTATGTGGATATTCTTTACTTTCAAGAAGCGCATGAAGCCTTCATTCAAATGGTTAATCGTTATCGCTCTGTTTGATGATGCAAGAGCATTTTTATATTAATAAATAATTTAAGGTGACGAAGAATCAATCACTAATAAGACGAAATTTCGATGGATTACAAGATGAGTGTGCGGCAGCTGCAATATATCATATAATCGGCATGGAAGAGTACCCTGGCACACTTGAGTTTACGCGGTTGTACTGAGTCAAATGATGGAAGCCTGTGTGTCCTATTGGTTCCACTTTGGGCATGAATGTACCTTGAATCATAAGACTCCCGCTTTGCCAGGAAGTTTTATTTACCTCGCACGTATCGGACATAACTTGCTGTAAAGGTTGATCGCTACATGTTCATAATTATGTGGGGTCCATCATATACCTCGTCTCACGGTTTTTCAAACGTTTCTACATTAGAATTATCACATAAGTAAGATTATCTCCAACAGGCTGACACGAGTTATAAGACAATTAAACTTCCCGAATGTTAACATGGTAATAATTGGGGAAATCTTGGATCAAGATACAGTATCTCTTGAATTCTCCAATGGTTACAGGAGAAAGGTAGAATCGTATAAATTTGGAACCAACCTTGTTTCCGCGTCTTAAAGAGATTCATCCAATGAGATCAAGTGAGACTATAATTTATCTTTCATAACGAAACTAACTTAATTAAACTAGAGATTAACCTAAACGTGAATGTATGATTTTAGTTTGGTACATTTTATGTATAAGATTTTGCATAGTGCAGCAGTATGATACTTCGGAAGTTCCCAGTCTCCCTGAATATCAATAAAGGCGCAAGTGATAATACGTCCTATAAATGTAAGATTACAGCTTTAATGAAACGAAAAAATCATAAGATACAATATACGTAACTTAAGAAAGGTAAACAGTATCCCCTAATATATGCGATTGTAGTTAGTATTCAAGGTATGCTCAGTGCAGCAGTGTGTATATTAAAGTAATTTTAAAGTATAAATAATCGCCGCTCTTGAATTTAAATTATTAATATGAATTTAAAATGACTAAACATTTCCCAGTTTGAAGTCTTGTGTGTAAAGTAGATTGGTCGACTATGTAGTTTTCATTAGTACGAATATCGTAAATGGATGCAAGATAAATAACATTTGTATCTTATGTAATGATTTGTGAACTAATTGTTTAATATATACGGTACATACATGTACCTGGTATATTATGAGCATTGTGAACAATAAACTATGTAACAAATGGACTGAAATGAACATGTGTTTATTTTGATATGAATGTTTGTACGGCGTCTCACAATGAACGTTTCTCTCACAGACAGTTAATATGGCGATGATCCCACCCAGCGCCAGTGGCGGACCATACCAGACGGCTTCCGTCGTGATGGATGTGGATCCGAATTACCATCACCTTCCCCACCACCACCCAGACCCCAACCATCAGCTGGCCCCACAGCCCCTGCAGCAGCCACAGTACCCACCCATGCTCCAGGCCCAGCCTATCTCGTTAGAGAAGCAACAGGGCCCATCGGAACAGATGATGGTTGGGACAGAACCACCATACCAGTGCAAAATCTGCGGCAAGGGCTTCGCTATCCCGGCCAGGTTAGCACGCCATCATCGTGTCCACACTGGAGAAAAACCCTTCAAGTGAGTAGTTTCTCCTTAACACAGTAGAAACTTCGTTTGGTTTTGCTGTTGCATCATTATGTTATTGTCGGTAATGTGTTGAAGTTGTCTGGGGGCTAGGTCAGTGGTGCTCAACCATTTTTGCAAGAAGGCCCAACATAATGTCTCGGTACTTGTGGAAGAGGGGAGCATCTTTGTCTGACTGGTGTTAAGTGAAGCAAATGAAAAATTGTCACGAAAACACAACGTTAAAAGTTAACGAAAACGGTATCATGGATGGAATGATGGCGTGCATTTTGGAGCCTTGTTTTATTTTTTTTTTGGGGGGGGGGGTTGTATAGAAATTACTTGAGCATCTCTGTGCTAGGTGATAGTCACTGGTATGTATGGATGTAAGAAAATAAGGAGTGTAGCTTGTCTGACTGACTGGACCAGATACTTGTCATCACGACTGCATGTTATGGTTGCTTCCGATAACTTAAATAACCGAACGGCATACTCCCGGATTATACCTAGAAAAAAATATTAAAAAAGCCTCGGGGGTACTGGGTCTCTTAACAAATTTCAAGTTGGTTTATCCCAATGCACTAATGTTATTAAGGGATTATCAAATTTCTTGCATATTTAACAGTTAAAAGCATAAGAAGTGTTAATGATTTAAAGAATTATGAAGGGCGAATGTGTGATTCTGTCCTTAGCATACTTGAGAGTTGCTGGACTGACCTATTAAACATAGAGATTAAATTCAAGCTGTGAGGACTGGTTAATGATAAGTAAAAGGCTTGGGGTAGACAAAGATGAGAGTGTATTGGTACGGCATGTGAATAGGCGTTCTAGAAGAATGCACCGGCTAGACAGTTTAGTTGTGACAACATATCTTTGAATTGAATGGAGACGGTTTATTTAGCCAGACAAACACTGATAAGAGTGGATAATAATAACAGTATTAACATGGCTGAGCCAGTTGAGAACCTGAGCTCTCCTGTAGGCACCTGATATATACTATACATTTATCTCAAGGAAGTATTATGTAGCATTTTGTATCATCTGAAATAGTACAATAGCATGGTGGTATTAAGAACATCTCATAATGTTACCACGGTTTTCACTTCAATATCTTAAGCAATACATAGGGCCCAGGTGGAGTTTTGGTTGAAAGGGAGGAATTTAACACTCTACTCATTAGCTGAAAGTATGCCTTCAGCTCCTGTGGAGTGTGTTACTGTTTAAATAATAAAACAAATTGCAGAATTATTTATATAATTTTTTTCCTCAACAGATGTGAATTTTGCGAGAAGACATTCAGTGTGAAGGAGAACCTGAACGTACACCGTCGCATCCACACCAAAGAACGCCCATACAAGTGCAACATATGTGATAGGTCCTTCGAGCACTCTGGCAAGTTACACCGGCACATGCGAACCCACACTGGCGAACGACCACATAAATGCGAGGTAAGGTGCCACAATCCAAATTTCACTGATTTTGTTTGTAGATTTATTTTACATAACTCAAGACCAAAGGTACAGTGAGTTTATGTGGACTTAGTTCCGTGTGCAGAATTTGATCTTAGTAGTGTTCAAAATATACAAGTGCTGACAATAAGTATTTTATATGATAAACTCAATATAGTTCTTTGGACAATTGCAACCAAATATTGAATGGATAATCAAAGCATGTTCGGTGTTATCAGAATGCAAAGATTGTTCTAATTAAATGAAAGGCAGTCACTCATGAAAGTGGCAGTGTGAGCAGATCAATGTTAGATGTATTTCGGCATTACACAAATTGTACTCTTTAACGATCGATGTGACTCGAGTGACTTTCAAACTCTCCACAAAACATTGCCTACCCGTGGGACTTCCGCTAATCTAAAATTATGAAGAATGAACACAAATCTTGTTAAACATGCAGATTTAGACACCCAGTACTGTACGTTCAAAATTGATATTTAACACTTCAATACTGTATAGTATATTTGAATTTTTTAGTTGTATGGCATAGTACACATTCAACCTTCATTTTAAGCTGTATGGCACATTTAAAGTCAATTTTCAGTTTTTTTTATCGTTTTCAAACAATTGTTCTTTGACACACACACACATTATATATATATATATATATATATATATATATATATATATATATATATATATATATATATATATATATATATATATATATATATATATATATATATATATATATTAAAAAGGATTTCCTTGTTGATACACGTCTGAAAATGGAATGTAGATACTGTACAGTCAGGGTCAAAAGTCAGCACACCCACGACAGTTTCACTGTTTCATGTGAACTTTTGAACCTGGCTGTACATGAATTTGCTGAAAATCCCTTATGGATGGTGCTCATAAATGAATGGTTTTAATACGTGTAAAATTTTACTGTAGCTTGTTGTGGATGGCTGTTAAATGCATGTTGTGGATGGTTGTTGAATACATGTGGAATCTGAGGATTATTTGTTGATTGCATGTTGTGGATTATGATATCCTGTATTACATGTTTTTTATGTTCACCTTAATGAAATGAAAAATGTATTGCATCAGATCCCATAGAGTAACAGTTACCAGCACTGATTTATCAAAGATAAGCTCTTATGGGTACCAGGTCTTGTTATCTCAGGATATCAATGTCTAACAAATCCGTTTCTACCCATAATAGAAGACTTGTACAAGAGTCAGTGATTTGTAGAAAGTGAACTAACTGTTAACTGTCAAAGAAAAACGACTTGTTTCATGGAATGTTTCTTGGTTGCAGGTTTGTGGCAAGACTTTCGTGCAGTCCGGTCAACTGGTAATCCATATGAGGGCCCACACTGGTGAGAAGCCCTACACTTGTGAGTACTGCCAGAAAGGCTTCACATGCTCCAAGCAGCTGAAGGTACACATCCGCACACACACTGGGGAAAAACCTTATGAATGTGACGTATGTGGCAAGACCTTTGGTTACAACCACGTTTTAAAGATGCATAAAATGTCTCATTTGGGAGAGAAGCTGTACAAGTGTACTCTGTGTGAGGAATTCTTCAACTCGCGCAAGACTCTTGACCGCCACATTCGCGATCATGGCAATGCAGAGCGACCCTCACGCAAGCAACAGCCAGCACCACTGCAAGACATACCCTGGAAACCTTCACCTTTGTCAGCTGCTTCAGATGTGTTAGAAGGCAGGGATTCCAACAATTCCAACTCTCCCCCCACAAATTCCTCTCCCGCATCTGTGTCTTGGGACAGTGATTCTATGGATCAACAGCTGCCATTTCGTGAGTTGCGACGGGCCTCTGAAGGGCCCAGCGCCACCGGTGCAGAAGTTTTCACCTGCTATGGAAGCAACAGCGTCGGGTCTCGATCTCCTGGATACATCAGTGATGACAGCGGTCGAGGCGCTAGCCCCGTCAGTGACACTCTCTCCCCACCTCGATCTCCAGTCACTTCTGGATCTTCTTTAACTCCACCACACATAATGGATGCGCCGCCTGTTAGACACCAACAGTTACCACTGGGTGGCCCTTCCATGGACTACAACATGCTGCTGCACCGCCTCTATCCAGACCTGGTAGTGCCTAAACCAGAGTCTTCCCAGCCCACTGACACCCAGCGTATGGCCGTCTTCACCACAGAGTCTGGGGAGCGCCTTACCTGTCCTTATGAACTCCTGCTGTGTCTCCAAAGGAAAAAAGAACAAAGTTACATGGACGAACACAATATTGCTTATGAACAAGAAGCGCTTCGTCGTCGTCAGCAGCAACTGGAGGTACACCTACTGAGGGAGGAGACACGGCGCAAGCGTGAACGTTCTTTCATCAGTACTGTACAGAGGGTGTTGGAAGCTCTTATTGGCAGCGAGCGACTGGCACATTTAGGCCACCCACACACCTCTGTAGACGAGGTTCTCATGCGAACACTCAATTTGATGGGTTCTCAGCCATGCAAGGAGCCCTCGCTCTCTCCCATGGACCGTGTCAAGGTTAACCTTAGACTACTACTCGAGTGTAGTGTGCCCGACCAGGACATGTGGATTAAGTTTGGCTGGCGGGGCAAACCCATCGATGACATAGTATCTGAATTCCTCAATTTCTGTTAGTACATATCATCTGTACTGTCAACATGACAGTTGTTCACCTCGTATGAGAAGACGAGTATCTCGCCTCCTTTTCAGGGATGATGAATTGACCACAACTTTTAAGCTAGTATGGAAATTTGTTCACCTAGTTTGATCAAAAAGAAAGCAGTGCGACTTCTCGATACTGAGGGAGGCAATTTGGTCACCTCAAAAATGGATGGAGAGTACAATTTTGACATATGAAAGGAAATTTGCCCAGTGTCATATTTTCATGATGCGGAGGGATTCTTTCCTCTTATGAAGAAGTGTATACAACTTCCTGGCGTGGAGGGAAATTACGCCCGGTCGTCCTATGGTGGTGCCCGGGGAGTTTCCGATCTCAGGGCCTCTACTGGCCTCTTGTTTTTGCTCAGTATTTTCACGGCGTCTCGAGAATGTGAGGCGCTGTCCTAACCTTATGATATCACTCTAGTCGTTTCATCAATGTTTCGCTAAGGTTCATTTTGTACATTCCATATTGTGTTATTTGAAGCACAAACCGTGTTGAAATGTCCTAATGTAAATAAGTGAATGAAATATATATTTTAAATGTACTGTTTAATAAAGTCAACGGATGATGTAGGTATTTCTATGACCTGTTTACCCAATTATGAACACTTTAAAAAATTTCATTACTTTCAAAATCTGCATGTAAACCATACGATAATGGCCTAAGTTCTTTTTAATGGATTTAGAGGCTTGCTGTTTAATATCCTGTAACTATAAACTGCAGACTAGCTCCTCTCGAACGTAAACAACAAAACATCAATACTACAGTACAGGGAAGTGCTTCATGACATAGTATAGGCGAAGTCTTGCTCAGAGCCAGATTGAGATAGTTTGGGCACGGGGAGAATGGGTGAGACCAATTGGGTCAAGAGGAGCCGAGTATCGTCCTCATATGAGGTTGCGACTACAGTCCCCCATTCTAAACGTGGGCTGTAAAATAATTTTACCAATATAAAATTTGGTACCTCTGGAGACCATTTTTAATTCATCTATCCATGCCTTTCCTGGCCCTCCTACTCTCAACTTTCCCTCATCCCCAATTATATGACCAAAGTATATAATTTTTCCCTTTTTGTACATTTATAGTATTTCTCTTGAAATTTTTACTTATCTGTTTTCCTGTCAGTGGAGTTTAATCTTAGTATTCGCCAATAAAACACATTTCAAAGGCCTCCAATCTCTTTCTGGTGTCTGCTTTAAGTCTCCTTGTCATATAGAGCCTTTCAGCAGCCTTGTTCTCAAATTAAAGTTAATGCCCCATTTCATTAGGTCTTGGATTATTAAAGATCCTTTAAAAATATAATATCTCCTTTATTATTACATATTTTTCCAAGAGCTTTACAAGTTTAATGTGTTTTACCAAAAGCTTTTTCAAAGTCAGCAAAGCATATATTCAAATTTCTTTGGACCTCCAAAGGCCCGTCCACACGATCGAGTACGCGCTAAATGCCTGTTATCGGGCAAAATTGGCGGGCAAACCAGCGAAATGCCCGTGCCTGTCGTTGAGCGAAATCATGGTCCGCCTGCCTGGTGGTTTGCTGCCGGATATGGAGCGACGATTCTGCCAGACAAACGATAAAACCAGAAAACCAACATTCCTATAATATTGTCATTAATATTCAACATTACACAAGCCTGCAATACAAGACACGTGTTATTATTGGAACCTCACGTGACTCAAAAACAGCTGATCACTACGCCACCGCTGACCTCGGGGGTCGGGGTCCTCAAGTCGGTGAGGTAAGAGCAGAAATACTGACAACGTATGCTAGCACTTTGTAAAACCCGAGTTAAGTACTGCAAATGTGATACGTATATGTTCCCCGCTCGGTCCAGATGTCCAGTGTATAACCAAATAAGCTTATGCAATGTACATTATTGGCGTGACAATAAACGGGAGATTGGTTATGTATTATGTAATGACGACATTCGTGTGTTCTTCGTTCCTGCCGCTCTCCTCACTCTAGTCCCATAGCTTCCTGTCTATGCATATCATAATTCTAACATTATTCAATGAATTTTTATGTACTATAAATCTCACCTGTAAGTAATCTTCCTTGAGTACTTCACACATGGCTTGACAATTTGCAGGTATTATGCGAGACAAACTTTGTTTTGATATCCTCGTTCTATACTAAAGTGACGTGTAGGTGCACCCAGTTGAAAGATATATGAGCGTTGCCTCCAGACGAGCCTCTGCAGATATACTCTCCCTCATATTGTATCCTGTTTTTAATATATGGTTCCACTTTCGCTAGAAGTTTGTAAAAGGTGTTGGGGTCCATTCTCATGTAATTGGTGAAGTCTTGCTCATGTCCATCTTGCAGTTCACGTAAAATCGTGGCATGACTTCCATATACATTTCTTCGACCTAACCACTCTTTGCACCATTTCCCTTTTCTGCATTTGGTTCTTCTTTTTGCACATAGCAGCAATTATTATAGTACACAACGCTATGCTCTTCGCTTTAACCGTCCGGCGATTATTCCTGCGACACACCATGGTGATCGTACCGCACCCACCACTGCTGACCACCTACTAGCTACCGGCGCCCGACTATGACTGCCGCCAACCACCTCTGTGTGTACAACAACACACAGTCTTTGGTAAACTTGCAAAGCCTACCGGGCACTGCTTGATCGTGTGGACGGGGCTTTAAGAACCTTCACTTAAAATTCTCAAATCAAAAATGCTTCTCTAGTTCCTTTTCCCTTTCTTAATCCATTTTGCTCTTCAGATAATTCGCTTTCTATTCTAAACCTTATTCTGCTGAAAATTAAGTTTAATAAAACTTTGCAGGCATAACTTATTAAGCTTGTTCTAAACTGTGCATTCTAAGGCTTTTGGCTTTTTAGGTAATACTGTAATACAAATGTTGATGTTTTTAAAATCATTGGGAAGGTCTCCGTTGAAGTATATCCCTTCCCCCCCCCCCCTTTTTTTTAATTCTGCTGGAAGCTGACCTACGCCACAGGCTTAAAAATTTTCATTTTGCTCACAGCTGCCCCAGCTGCTCTTTCGAAATTTGGCATTTCGATCTCTATTTCCTTTTCGTTTCGTACCTCTACTCAACCTTATCACTGTATTGTTTTTCTACGGACTCTGCCTACCTCTCTTTTACATCTGCCTCAAACAGTATTTTATTGTCTTAGCTTTTAATAATCCCACTCCATTTATTTCTTTTTATCTGGTTCATTTGTTTAATTCTTTCTGTACATTTCCCTATAATTATGCCATCTGTCCTCATCAATGCCCTTGCATTTCCTTTCCCGATCATCTTTCTTGCGTGTCTGCATTGCTTTTGAATTTTTGTAGTACTGTATTTTTTACGTAAGCTTCACTTCGTTTTCCCTTATTTCTTCGTCTATCCATTTTCTTAAAATTTTCATTTGTTATCTACTTACTTTTAGTTTCGTTCATCTCGTATTTTAAGTTTTCCCCAGTCTCTAACATTACTATTAAATTGTTGTACTGGTCCTTGTTCATCATGGTTTTTCTGTTTAATTTTTAAAGTTTTAACCTCACTAAACTCATAACTGGGACGTGATCTGACCCACAATCTGCCCCTGGATAGATCTTGGTTTACGTTATTGAATTTCAGAATCTTTTTCTGAATTAAAATGTAATTTATTTGATTCTTGACAATGTTGCTTACATTGTCCCGGGGTGAGACCAATGTTTAGATATGCATAGGGTGTTGTTCAAAACACGTATTAGCAATTGGTATCTTGTTTTCTTGACTAAAGTCAATATTTCTCCTCTCGCATTTCTATTACCCAACCCATGTGGCCTACTTCTGGTGCTACTTTTCCTTTCCAAACTATTGCATTAAAATCACCCAATATAATCAGACATTCATTATACTTTACGGTGTCTTTTGCTTTCTTTAAATCTTCATAAAATTTTTCAAAGACTTCATCCTCACTATCATTTGCTGGTGCATAAACCAAAACCATTGGTTTAGCATTAAACTTGACTACTAAAACTCGGACACAGCCCAATATCCCTTTACACTACTACACAATAGGAACATTAGCCTAAATGTGGAGGGGAGGGGAGCCAAGGGAAGGCCAAGAATGATATGGTAAGAAATGACATACCAGTTAAAACCTGACAAAATAGACTGCAAAAGACCGTTGCAGGCTTACAGCGTGGATAGATTGTCTTCAGGTAACCGCGGCTAACCCGTAAAGCGATGGTAAGTAATGGATGTACACACATTGCATAATCATATCTGCTATGAAACATGAGAAATGTCTGGCTTGGCATGGAATAGGCCAGCCACTTCTGAAAATACCTATTGTCACTCCCAACCCAAATTTCAGACTATACTGTACCCGAAATGACAAGTACCCCATTGAAATTGTAATCACTTAAAGATTGGGCATCCCAGTTTATTTCAACGCAACATTAATCACACTATCCTATACCTGTCCCCATCGGGTGAAATTAGCTGGGGTGCTTAATATTCACCTAATCCTAAAATTGTAATTAAGAACATAGCCCAGGCATAATCTATGGAAATATTATTATTTCTATAACGCTTGTATATGCACGATATGTACAGTTTATCACTTAGCGTTGCCAATCCTCTCTCTCTGAGGTGTGAACCCTGTGTCATGGTCACGTTGACTGCTAGTCTGTTTTATAACTGAGGATTCTTATTATACTCCACGACCGCAAAGCATGAACGGGTAGCTGGTTAGCTATCCCCTAGAAAGAGATGTGCTTTTCCCATTCGATGTTTACAGTCAGGATCCCTCTCTAAGTCCCGCCTTGTGAAGACGGTTGTCAATACGTTTTTGTTCCACTTTCTACTGACAAGCTCAATCTTGAATTAGTTTATGTAAATCAACTCAACTAATTAACCAGACCTTTGTCAACTGAGGGTCATCCTTGAATGAGTAACAGTTGGTTTGTTTGTGATTTCTGTCATTGCGTGAGTAGCGATCGCTGGCAACACAGGGGTATATAACCACTGGAAAGAGGGAGAGAGCGTCCTCTGTGACGCCCTCTCCAACTTTGTTCCCAGGTATGTAGATGTGTTTCCACCGTTGTAGCCATTCAGATTGATTCAGTCATTGTAGTGAATTATCAGTGTTCATGCTTTCACAGTGGAATTGTCATTCACCCAGTGTAAGAAGTAATGTAAAATAAATGTCGTCTGACGTTGCGAGATGAAGGATTTGTTGTGATTGTGTTGTCCATGCATCCCTCCGTGACCCCCTCTCCAACTTTATTCCCAGATCCAGGGTGGGATTGTTTGAGCATTCACCGTCCCGGAGCCAGTGGATGTCTAGCGTGATCGATGTGTGGCCTGTGTACGTGATTCGACATGATTGAGACGGCGGGTCCGCCTCGTGGGCCTCAGACCCCAGACTCGCCATGTGTCTGGCTTCCGCCGACCACGGCAGCAATCGTCAGTTGTTGCAGGCGCCTGTGTGTACCCTGGGACGTGCCTTGGAGTTGTGTGGCCCACAGTGTTGTTGTATATGTTTGGGGATAATTAGCTGGAAGTAATTATCCCATGTTGGGTTTCAGTGTTGGCGTGTATGTTGTGAGGGCATGTCATATGCACTACCAACAGTCTGTGAGGTGTCATAGGTAAGTTTGTCTTGTAACTGTACTGTGGTGCCACGTGCCGCCGGTGGGTGTGGGAAGTAGAGTAATCTGCAAGGAGTTGTCATGTGGCTATGTGTTGTGAGTGGGGCCAGGGAACTGGTTCTGCTATGTAGTGTAGTGTAGCACCGGTGGGGTTGTGTGCAGTGGGAGTGTAGTGTCTGGGTCATTTTCAGTTGGATGGGGCGGGGAGTTGCATCTTGGGGTTGTATGTTAATAATATCTCTTTTTCCCTTTGATTTCATATTGGTAAACCTGTTCTTAGAGTATTTCAGGAGTGTTCATTTCTCTGCAGTGTTTCATATTTATTTCCGCCGAAGTGACTTGGTGTCGGAATTACCATACCCATGTGCCTGGACCCTCGACATGCTACCAAAAAGAACTGAGGTTGTGTAGTGACCATTGAACTGAAGTGAGTGGAAGGAACAATTGGACGGGAGAAGTAAGAGTGTAGGATGGGGGTGGCGGGTGAAAGAGAGGAAACCTCCGCTCGTACACCTGAAGTGTGAAAATGAAGCATTTACTAGTGAGTGTCGGGGTAGGTGCCTCTTTGTAGGGTGAGACGGAGTACTAGGTGGTGAGGAGGGAAAGTGTATGAGTATATCAGCTGGGAGAGATTACTATGTAGAGTAACACTTTGACAATACAGACGGGGTTTCGTCAGCTGTGTGCAATTGTCTAGCACTAGCCATATGAAAATATAAAAGTTACAATAGGGTAAGATGGAGATGAAATCGTGTTTCAAGTACAGTACGTAATGTGTTCCTATGCAAAAGGGGGCGTTTATAAGTAAATAGCTCATGAATATGTTTGAATCTATATCTTGTAGAAGCAGCGAATAAAATCGTCTAGTGGAAGCCAGAATAAAATAGACAAGAGGAAGACGTCGCACTGAAGGGATTAATTAGCAATCAAAAGAATCAGGAAGTGGGCACCACATATTTATTGTAATAAAAACTTGATGCGAACCAATAAAGTACTACTTCTGTTACACGACTTACACCTACAACTACTAGGAGAGAAAACTGCAACCGTATAAATGCTTTTATTATTAATCAAAATATTATACAAAGCCTAAAACAAATATCACTACGGGATCATTGTGGAATCCGTCATCATTTGAGTTTCGGTTAAATTAAGATATCGTTGAAGTGATAGTGGATTCTACAATTTTCCGAATCAAAGGCAGTAGTAACATTAACTACTGCTGTTTAAAAGATTTATAATAACCACAACAGCAGCATATCACAAAGTGTAAAACATTATATGTGTCAGCTGTCACCCTGAAGAATACCACTACCAGCTGTCATAACATACTGTACGTCAACCCACAACACCCATATATGTTCACCAGATATCCTGCACTAGCAGTCTCCTGCATGGTCAAACCGCCAAAAATAATCTGACTTTGTGTACAGTATTTACATATGAATATTCAAACATTAAATATGATAATGAAGTTATGGTGTAAACTAGACTTCTGGCTGCTGGTTTAGTCGCATGACCGGTCTCAGAGAGACACATTGTTACTGCGAGATACGTAATTCTTTTTTACACTAAGAGATTATGTAAAAACAAACAATAGGGACAGAATTTGAGTGATGTATAAACAAATCCACCTCTCATTAATTTTAGTGTTAGTTGTTGTTACGCGCTTTAAGAGTTGACGAAGCCCAATAATAACATTATAGCGTCGACAAAGTTAAACTTACCATCTTTTGAAAATAGTAAAGTTTTTGTCTTGATCATACAGCATATATTAATGACAACCTGAACCCCTCAATTGCTCGACATTATTAATGAAACACGAAACTACAAATTAAACGTATAACTAAGATAATTATCTGGGCATCATCAACACCGTGATACCTTCTCGAAATTTGGCAAACCATACGCATAAATTATTCTAATCGTCACTTACACTAAGCTACAAGTACTCATGGGTGCAGAAAATTATTGAAACATAGTTAAGCGCGATTGTCCCCTACCACACTAGAAGAGTTTAAATAAAATATAATTGTGGTAACGTTCTACTGACGAGCATATTCTTGGAGAGCGACGACTGTGGCCTCAAACTCAAAGTTGAGGTTGGTCAGTGCATGTTAGGATAGGTTATGGCAGCGATTCATGGGCTAAAAGTAAGAAAAAAAAGACCAAAAGCATAGTGGTCAGTCAGCTTTATCTCTTTCCTTACATACGACTTAACTTTGTTTAAAAATATATTAACCAATTGTAGACTGATGTTTACCAGAATTACGGTCAATTGTTAAATAGCCACATTTCAGTTGTTTTAAAATTAAAATGATTTATTTAATACATCAGGGCTTTTATTTTATTTTTTGTACTTTTCAGTCAGTCGGGTTGGTAACACCAATAAGTAATAAACAGTTCCTCGTTATGGGGTTGCGCACATTTGACAATATTTTTGTAACTTAACGTCATTTAGAAAAACCAATAACGACATTGGAAAATAAAAGGATTGCTCTCACCAGGAGATTGTTGCTAACATCCCCAGATTTAGATAGATCTTAGGTAGACAGATGCTCAGTAAAGTTGCCAAGCAAGTTCACATTGGTTCCGACTGTACAGTTGCGAGCCAAACTCCCTGAACAATTGGCAGTATCTCGTACGTAATTAAGGATCATAAGGTAAACGGGATTGAAATTTTAACGCATTTTCTCAGTTTTTTGTATTAAGGAATGTTTTTCTTTTCCGTTTTGTGGTTACGATATAATAGGTGATGATAAGCAGTGTTATCAGGTAAGAGGTCCACGGTTCGATTCTCGACTAGTGAGATGTTGTTTGTATATGGAGCGTGCTATAAGAACATAAGAAAATAAGGAGTCTGCAATAGGCCGGTTGGCCTGTGCATGGCAGCTCCTGTCGAGAGTTACTACCACTCTCTATCATCCATGAATCTATCCAGCCTCCCTTTGAAACTTTCCAGCGTTCCAGCACTTACTACAAAGTTGCTAAGCTTGTTCCACTCGTCCACCACCCTATTTGTAAACCAGTTCCTTCCTATCTCCCTCCTAAACCTAAACTTATCCAACTTGAATCCGTTGTTCCGAGTCCTATCCTGCTCGGATATTATAAGAACTTTATCTATATCACCTTTATTGATTCCTTTCGCCCACTTGAATACTTCTATCATATCTCCCCGCACTCTTCGTCTTTCTAGGGAATGCAAGTATGCAAGTTCAGTTTCTTTAACCAATCCTGATATGGAAGGTTTCAAAGTCCCGGAATCATTTTCGTCATTCTTCGCTGCACCGACTCTAGTGAATTGATATCCATTCTATAATAAGGGCACCAGAACTGAACAGCATAATCGAGGTGCGGCCTGACTAGCGCAAGATATAGTTGCAATAAGACCTCTGCACTCTTATTACTTACACTTCTGGATATAAAACCCAATACTCTGTTTGCCTTATTTCGAACATTAACGCACTGTTTTCTAGGCCGTAGGTCCGGGCTTACAAGTACCCCTAGGTCTCTTTCACAAGTCGACTTCTCTAGGTTGATGTTGTTAAGGCTGTATACATTGACAGTATTTGTTCTTCCATTATTAAGTACGCTGCACTTGCTGGTGTTGAATTTCATTTGCCATTTTTCAGACTACCCCTGCAGTTTATTTAGATCAAGCATCGGTAATGACCCTACTAATCTTCATTACCTATACTTGACCTCTGTGGACTTGATCTCACCCTCCTCTGTATATACGTATATAACTTGTTCTGCACTTGTATTTTAGTTTGTACTCACCCCTGAAGATGTGAATTACACGAAAGCGCTTGGGAACTTCGTGGTTTCTTTTTCCTTGTGGTTATCAGCATATACCTGGATCACACGCACCTACAGTGATTTATTTGCATATATATATATATATATATATATATATATATATATATATATATATATATATATATATATATATATATATGTAATATTCAGAAATTTCAGAGTAATGTCAAATGCCGCGCCATTGGCGATACTGAGCATTCAAGGTCGTCTGAGGGAAGAGAGCGCTCCCCGCACATAGTGGGAGGTTGTGGAACTAGGCCTATATGATATAAAAAATAATTTGCCGAATTAATAATGATGCGATTCATGAAGTTAAGGGACTATTATTGAATTTGAAATTATTATAGATCGTTTATCAGTCTGAATAATGTCACGGGTGTCCCAAGGAGTTATTAGTTAGGCGGAAAATATGTCACGTAGGCCTAAGCTAGCGCCTTGGAGAGACGCGACGCTGGCTGGTCCTCAGTCACGTGAAAGCGATTGGACCTACAGGACATCCCTGCGCGTCCGTCCACAGAAATAGTCACGTGGCCTAGTCACCTGTGTTGCACTATTGCAGTATAACAAGTAAGTCTCATTCGATCTCAGACAGGGTTAGATAGGGCAGTGGTAAAGTTAACAAGAGCTAACAGCGAGTTCATTTCAGGGTTTCCGTCAGAACCCACTTGACTGCGAGAGTGATGACCGCGAGAGATTGACTGCCGTTTGAGACTGCCGTTGATGATTGAGGGTGGCGATTGTCGCCATTGGACCGATCAGTGTAGGCCTGTCACTGTTTAGCGGGGTATCAAAGGATCTCTTGAGGGAATCTAGCCATCTGGGCGCCCAGCTGAAGACGGGACGATCGTTGGGGTCATCAGCTCTCCTCTACCTCGGCTCACAATACCACATGTTTCAAGCAGCTTAGTGAAACCCTCTTGCTAACGGGAAGCTAAAGCTTCTCTCAACTGTACAAGGTCTGATTGGCTCACTCCCTTCCGCTTTATGGATGTACTGGGGGGTAAAGTGAAGCTAGCTGAGTGATACAGGGTCGCACACTGGGGCCAAGAGTCAGTGGAGTTTAGAGGTACACTTTCCAAGGTGGAGAAAGGCTGATTTGGGCCTTCAACTACGGGTGCCTGTTGGTTGTGCCTTAAACGACTACGGAGTGCAGGTGGAATCTGTATGTGTGTTAGGTTAGGGAGCATGGTTCACGGGTATTGGACTCAGTAACGTCTTTATAATAGTGACAATATTTTTGTGTGTACAGTAGTTAATACTATTTTTTCAGTTACTAATGTATGCTGTGTGCATTTAAAATTTCTTTATAGTTTCAATCTCAGATATAACCTTTGTTCCCCAGAGTAGTGTTTAAGTTAGGTTAGGAGGTGTGCATCTGTTGGTGTAACATAATTATATTGAGTGCCCTTAAGGCCTATTCATTGTAAAGTATTTAATTTTTTATTTTTTAATACCATTTCCTCAGTGACTGATATTATTTTGTTGAAAACCCTTAAGGCCTGCATCTGTTGGTGTAACATAATTATATTGAGTGCCCTTTAGGCCTATTCATGGTGGAATTAATAATTTCTTATTTTTATACCGCTTCTGCAGTGGTGGATATTATTCTGTGAAAGCCCTTAAGGCCTGTTTCATGTGTGCAAGCAACATTTCTTAATACTTCAAATTTATTGTTGCCTGAGTTTCTAATAATTTCTATATCATGTATAACTTTTATTCCCCAGAGTAGTGTTTTAAGTTCAAGTTAAGAGGTGGGCATATTGGTGTACCATTATTTGATTGTGTTTGTAGTGTTGGAGGGAATATAAGTGTCTAAATTTTACAGTGTGTCTCATTCATCCCAGTCACAGACGCTATCCTTCCACGGGTCACGGACAAGTCATTTTGTTTAGTAGATTTAAGTGTTCTTGTGCTGGTTCGGGATTTTTCTCAAAGGGGCGCTTCCACTGCCATTACCATCTAATAATCTTTAATAAACCCCAAGTCAAGTGAGAAAATAAAGTCCAGTAAATTCCGACCGGTTACATATATATATATATATATATATATATATATATATATATATATATATATATATATATATATATATATATATATATATATATATATATATATATATATATGTGTGTGTGTGTGTGTGTGTTGTGCTATAGGTCAGGTTAGTTTGGATTGGGTTAGGGTAAAATCCAAATGCAAAATTTTGCTTTCTGGTTATTTTGAAAACAACCACAACGCGTTGTGGTTGCTTTTCGCTTTCTGAGCCCAAAATATATTCACACATGCGATTCCTTGGCCGCATGTCCCCGTAACCTAGCTCTCGATGCTACACATAGGAAGAACGAGAATGACAAGATCAAGGCATACGGGGAGATAATTCTGAATGTTGATCAGGGCAGTTGTGTTCTGACCTCAGTTGTGTTCTGACCTCACTAGGGGAAAGGTCACGGCAGGGTTAGCCCCTGAGGGATAATTGTCAGATATGGCCAGCGTTATGTGTGGTCTGGGGTCTGCGAGTTTGTTGGCCAAGCTGGAATGGGCCATGGAAGAATTGGAGAGGGCCAAGGAAGAAATAGAGAGGGCCACGTTGGAGAACCTGAAATTAAAAGAAGAGATGACGAGATTGAAGGGTGAGGCGGGACAGGGAAAGCCAGTGTCTGACGAAAATTCAAGCGAGTGGAAGGTTGTAAGGAGAGGGATGACCAAACTGGTGATGAAGAAACACACCAAGGATACGTCAACAACGACATCAGCATCTAAGTGTACCAACTCGTTCAGGCCCTTGATAGACGAACTGGACGTTCGTACAGTCAGGGACAGGGCTGACAAGGAAGGTATAAAAACTCTAATTGTTGGTGACTCACAGGTAAGGTAATTGGACAGGGCTTTTTGTGGTAAAAACATAAATAGGATGAGGGTGTGTTTGCCAGGAGCTGGGGTGGGGGATATAATTGATAGGATGGACAATATCTTGTCTGGTAATGGGAACAAACCCATTATCTGTCTCAATGCAGGAGGCAATGATATTGGCCGGTGTAGGAGCGAGGAGCTTCTTGATAAGTTCAATGCAGCTATAGATCGTATTAGGACTAAGGGAGGGATCCCTATCATATGCGGTGTCCTGCCTAGAAGGAGAGTTGGCAGTGAATGGTTGTCAAGGGCAGTTGGTGTCAACGACCGTCTTGACAGATATTGCAAGTCAGTATCAGTCCCATTCATTGACAACTGGGACAACTTCTACGGCAGAAGGGACCTTTATGCTAGGGATGGGGTGCACCTGTCTAGGGATGGAGTAGCAACCCTGGCTGGGGCTCTAGAGGGGGCAGTTCAAAAGATATCGAAGTCTTTAAACTGCTAGGGGAACATATGAGCACGGGGGTGGAGGAGACTGCAGTGGGAGCGGGTAAACAAAGTGAAAGTGTTAGGAATGATGACAAAACTAAATTAGACAGGGAGTTTAAAACTAAACGCGGTAAGGGGAGGACTCAGAACACGACTAACTTAAATGTATACTACGCGAACAGTAGAAGTAAGAGAAACAAAATGGATGATATTAGGGCCTTGGTATGTACCGAAAAAATCGATATAATAGCATTCACTAAAACATGGATCAACCTAGACACACGTGAGTTGCCGGTTGAATACCAAATTGCGGGTTACAAACTGTTCCATACAGATAGGCAGACCAGGAGAGGAGGCGGAGTAGCAATCTATGTTCGGGATAATCTGAAGTGTGAAATAAATGAGGAAATAAAAACTGAGAGGAGTACAGAAACAATTTGGATAGAATTAATCGACGGTAGGGAAAAATTAATCACAGGAGTAATATATAGACCTCCCAATCTTGATAGAGTCAATGAGCGACTTATCTGGGATGAAATGCGCAGGGCTTCCATACACAACAAAATCTGTATAGTAGGCGACTTTAACCTTGGCCAAATAGATTGGACTGACCTTACAGGTAACTCAGAATCAGAGGATTTTCTCGAGACGATCCAGGACTGTTTTCTAAGTCAACATATAACCGAACCCACCCGGGGTAATACTCGATTTAGTTCTGTCAAACAGAGAAAACATCATTAGCAATGTCGAGGTTGGGAACGAACTTGCAAACAGCGATCACAAAGAAATTAGATTCCAGTTAGATTTTCAGGGCAGGCATAAGGAAAATTCCACTAAAGTACCAGATTTCAGAAGGGCAAACTTTGACAGTTTAAAGAGGCAGCTGAGAGAGGGGGTGTCGCGCTTGGCCGTGAACCTGATAGATGACACCGACCTGATAACGAGATCTGAGATTGCCGAGTTCCACGACAATTTAAATAGTGAGTTACTTAATGCAGAAAGGCAGAACATACCATACAAAAAACTCAGATCAGACAACAATGACCCTAAATGGATAAATAATTATTTAAAGAACATCATTGGCCAAAGGAAGGCTATAGGTAGAAGGATAAATCGTGGCGAAATTTACCTCCAGGATTATTATAGTTTATTGGCGAGTAGGGTTAAAACCGAGATAAGGAAAGCCAAGAGGAATAATGAGGTAAGGATAGCAAGGGAGGCGAAGAAAAACCCCAAAGGATTCTACCAAATGTATCAAACTAAAACACGAGAAAAGATTGGACCAATACGTTCAGACACCGGCGAGCTCACTGATAACGACAGAGAAATGAGCAATAATTTGAATAAATATTTTTCAACAGTTTTCACCACCGAAAATTTAAACATGATACCGGGGCACCGACTCTATTCAGAGATAGTGAAGAAAACAAATTAAGAGAGATAGTAGTGACTAGTAACGATGTTAGTAAGCAAATAGACAAACTAAAGCCTAATATGTCACCGGGTCCCGATGAGATATTTGCCAGAGTATTAAAGGAATGTAAGGTAGAGCTTAGTATGCCCTTAGCAAAGTTGTTTAACATGTCCTTAAAAACAGGTGTAGTACCAGAATCCTGGAGGATAACGAATGTAATACCGATTTTCAAGAAGGGGAATAGATCACTATCCTCTAACTACAGCCCAATCAGTCTAACATGAATAGTAGGCAAATTACTGGAAGCAATCATTTCAAACTCTATTCGAAATCACCTGGAGAAGCACAGATTGATCAATGATTCCCAGCATGGCTTCACAAGCGGACGTTCATGTCTAACTAATCTATTAACATTCTTTTCATCAGTTTTCGAATCGGTGGACGAGGGGCACAATTAGGATGTGGTATATCTCGACTTAAGCAAAGCCTTCGACAGAGTCCCCCACGAAAGACTAATTAGAAAGGTAGAAGCACATGGCATCAAAGGTAATATCCTTAAATGGATTAGGGCGTGGTTACAGGACAGGAAACAGCGAGTGAGCATTATTGGCACTAAGTCCCATTGGAACAACGTCACAAGTGGAGTTCCCCAAGGCTCAGTACTTGGACCATTATTATTTATTATATACATAAACGACATAGATATCGGCATAGACAGCAACATAAGCAAATTTGCTGATGACACTAAAATAGGACGTGTTATTAAATCTGACGAGGACTCCACAAAACTACAGGAAGATCTAAACAAATTTTTCGAATGGTCTGAAAAATGGCAGATGAAATTCAACGTGGACAAATGTAAAGTACTCAGTATAGGAGATGTAAACAGGGAAACCAGATACCAGATGAACAACGATGCCATAGAGAAATCCGACTGCGAGAGAGATTTAGGAGTAATGATAAGTAGGAACCTTAAGCCAAGTAAACAATGTGTTTTTGCTCGTAACAAGGCTAATAAAGTACTTGGGTTCATACAAAGGAGTGTTAGTTACAAGACTAGCGAGGTCATCCTAAAACTGTATCTTGCTCTTGTGAGACCACACCTGGATTACGCAGTTCAGTTCTTGTCACCGTATTACAGAATGGATATAGAATCCTTGGAAAGAATTCAGAGGAGAATGAGAAGACTAATCCCGGGCATTAGGAACCTTGAGTATAGAGACAGGTTAAAGCATCCTGATTTGCACTCCCTCGAGAGACGTAGAGCGATGGGCGACCTGATAGAGGTGTATAAGTGGAAGGCAGGGCTAAACAAAGGGGACATTACAAAGGTACTCAAACTATCCAACCAGGAGCGAACTCGTAACAATGGTTATAAATTAGACAAATTTAGATTTAGGCGTGAAATAGGTAAACACTGGTTTGGAAACAGAGTAGTGGATGAATGGAACAAGTTACCAAATATCATCATTTACTCGAATACGCTGAATAGCTTCAAACATAGGTTGGATGCTTATATGAGCAACAGGGGTTGGGTGTAAACGGGACTGCCCAGTATGGGCCAATAGACCCGCTGCAGTTTCCTCCATTCTTATGTTCTTATGTTCTTATGTTCACTCCTCTGGTGTTCACAACCTCTGATGGGATGGGATCAAGTGCAAGATGTTTCTGTGCTAGACTCGCAGAGGCGTTATCTGAGCGGAAGCAGCAGCCTAGAAGTTACGTTACAGCCTGGTTGAGATCTCGACTGTCCTTCTCTCTGCTTAGGTCTGCATTGCTTTGCCTCAGGAAAACGAGATCTTCGGCCCCAAAGCCGACAAGGGTCGCAGATAGATTTCTGCTCAACTAACTCAACACAGCTAGGGTAGCTACTTTTGTATTAGGATATTTCATTTTAAGGTAATAAAATGGCAGAGAAGGTGTGGCTAATGGGGGAGGCTGGAGGCCACGATTAAAAAAAAGTAATGTGCGTATATGTGTGTGTGTGGTGATTTTTTTCTCATTCGAGAACCCGGGATGATAGTTATATCTTGGCATATGCATCAGATACAAGACTACAATCGGTGTGCTTAAAGTCTGATGTTACACGTAAAAATGTGTATATATCAACGTCAGTATAGTGTATGTCATGCGCATGCACAGACCATCACGCGATGGTGCCTGGTTGTAACGTCTCTAACATACCCACTACCCAGGTACCCTCACAATTACTCCATCGTGTGATGGCGTTTAAGAGTGACTCCTGTGAAGTGTGTCAGCTTCAAACACGAGTTCCTCGCAAAGACAGTTACAAACTTACATCATAACGGTACACAAGCACAATTCAAGAGTTTTCAGCATGAATGAGCTACACCTACTCTGGTGACCACACTGTTCACTAGTCACCTCGGTTTCCTGATCTGTTTTTACCGGATTTTTCTTCTTTGGGGACGTTTGAAGGCCAATGTATATGTTTGAAATTCACATATTGTGCTCTTAACGAATGAACAACGACAGTCAGCAACGTTATTAAAGATTATTCCCCAAATAGTGTTACAGTCTATATAGGCAAATGTATAAAGAAGAGCAATTTTTTTGTATCCATAATGGTGGTGGGCCTTTCCAGCATTTAATATATAGTGACTATTTAAATGATTTAATAAACATTTTACTTGTAACTTTAGGCCAAGAATCGCCCTGTAATATACAATGCATAGTTTACAGGGACATAGAGAGGCATATACCCCTCTTCCCCACCCTGAATCAGCAACCTTTTTTTTTGTTTAACAAATTTATTGGCAAAGCTTGTAGTACAATTTGCCTATTCTGAGTAATTCAGTCAGGTCTTGACACTGAGGGCGGTATCACTTCTCACTGCCACGCAGGACAGAGGTTCATACACAAAAAAAACCATCATATTCATTAACAGCTATATATGTATAGAGGTCAGATTCATGTGGGTAATGTCACTATTCACTGCCATGCAGGACAGAGGTTCGTTCACAAAGAGATGCATCATATTCATTGACAGTATATATAGGTCAGATTCATGTGGGTAATGCCACTGTTCACTGCCATGCAGGACAGAGGTTCGTACACAAAGAAGGAAATACATCATATTCATTAGCAGTATATATGGGTCAGTGGTTCACATACATTGGAGTCATATTCTAATTGAAGACTAATCAGTGTGGGCTAGCAAATTTGGGATAAACAGCAAGAATGTCCTCAAGCACCCCTGATTCAATGTAGTAATTACATAGTTCAGGTGGCCTGAAGTCTTTGACAGTGTCACATTCAATAATATAGTGTTCAAGTGTATGCTTTAGAGGTTTATCACAAAGTTTACATGCTGAGTGTTCCGGTATGGGTATAGCGTTACTAACTTGCCAGTTGTGTCTGTATCCTAGCCTAATTCTGGCCACGACTACATCACATTGTCTGGTCTGTCCTTATGCTGGCCATACCGGTACCTCTTGTTACAAAATTTGTCATTTACTAATGCTACAACTGCCAGGTCTCTGCATTTCTCACTTCTTCTAGATCAGAGTTCATGATTCTGACTTGAATGTTTTTAATTACAGCATTGGACAGGCCAAGGTCATGGTCAACATTTTCTTTCTTACATGCCTCATTGGCCAGTCTATCAGCACGGTCATGATACCTGATTCCAACATGGGACTGAATCCACACAAATTCGATACGAAAGTTGTTCTCATTGGCAGTTATCACATTCCTTTTAATATCACATACAACTTTAGACATAGAGCCTGACGGCCTGTTCATTGATTTCAAAGCACTTTGAGAGTCACAGATTATCACCCCACCTCCATTTTCTTTGAGGTAGTCTGTGGCTAAGTAGATTCCAGTTAGTTCAGTTTGTGTTGTGCTGGCCCAGTTGTTCAGCCTTTGCTTGTTTGACACTATCATCTCTTTTTCTTTATATATTACAATTGCACAGCCTGTTCTACCTGTGTTTGTCTGTACAGAACCATCAGAAAAGCATATCATTCTATTGATTTAATACTCTCTATGTGTCTGTTAATAGTTTCTAGTGTGACACATCTCACAACATCGGTGTTTAACATTTGCTTACTACCAACAGGAGTGTAATTAATTGGAACTGATATATCCAGCCAAGGAGGAATGGCATTAATAGGTTCGTCTGGGGTGATTGGGACATTCAGTTTCAAGAGATCTGCAACACTTTTATGAAGCCATGCCCCAAAGGGAGTCTTTTGTGGAAGGTTAGTGAGATGGTCGGGATTACTTAGATAGAACATCAACTCAGTTTGAGCTGTAGTTTGGGAATCATTGTTCTTCAAAACTTTGACACAAAACATGGTATTAAGTAGAGCTATCCTCTCAGATAGGGAGGGCAGTCCGAGCTCTTTCCTCATGTTTACAATTCTGGTTGATTTTGGGCAACCTAGAATGATGCCCATGGCTTCATTTTGCACTACCTCAAGGCTGTTGAATTGTTTAGGCGGAATAGTCACAAGATGGAGAGCATGATAGTCAACCACAGAACGAGTGAGGTGAAGATAGAAAGTACGAGCATAGGTGATGTTAATTCCATAGCCCTTGCCAACAAGGGTTCTGAGGGGCTTAATGCGCTGCATTAGTTTGGCACGAAGGTTGCTGACAAAGTTTGCATCATTCACACAAATTCCAAGATATTTATAGGAGCTACATAGTTCCAAGGGCATGTTGTTCATGTTAAAGTCAAGAGGCAGAGGGTGAGCAGGACGAGGATTAAGGACCCTCGTCTTGTCAACAGATATTATGAGACCACATTCAACAGTTCTCCGAGCAAATACATCCAGCAAGGCTTGGAGCCTGAGTTTGGTTTGTGTCATAATGCAGATATCATCAGCATAGCATATTACGGCTTCGTTTGGCTGAACTGGAATGTCAGCAATAAGCTTGTGCATCAGTATATTAAAGAGCATAGGACTTAACACTCCTCCCTGAGGCGTGCCAAGCTCAAATGATCTCATTCTGGTACTTTTAACTCCCCTAAACAGAACACTGGCATACCTGTTGGACAGATAACCCTTTATCCATGTCAGGAGGTTACCTTGGATGCCAAAATTAGCTAGTTGCTCAAGTACAATGTCTCTATTAGCTACATCAAAGGCTGATTTAAGGTTTATGAAGGCTGTTTGTGTCTTATCTTTCGAGTGAACAAGATATTCTGCAAAGCATGTCTGTGTGCTACGCCCCATGCCCGTACATATTAGGCGCTCGCACAGTTAGCTATAAATGCCATTAGCCAAGTTGTGTGTGTCATGATAACCTGGCTAACGCTGAGTCTCACCACTGTACTCATTATTCAACTTTAAATCATATTGCGGGACTTTTAGTATTTTCTCTAAACAATGCAGTCTCGTTCAAGATTCTTTGTACACTGCTGGAGACAGCTGGCAACTCAAGGCCGTTTGTTTACTATAGTACGAAGTATAATATAACACGAAACAACAAAGCCTTACCATTAATTAAGCAAGGGGGGAACTAAGTAACCAATTAACGATCACTTTTACACTCATTCATAATTTTTACTACGTACTATAGTAAACAAACGGCCTCGAGTTGCCAGCTGTCTCCAGCAGAGTTCGAAGAATCTTGTATTAGCCCATGTCTCATGGCAATAACAATTATATAAATTTGGGTTAATACATTTGGTTTATATAATACAATCACCCCACGGTAATTTTCCATAAGCTGTGAATCGCCATGTGCTGTTCACGTGAGGGGAAATTCCTCTATCAGTAGGCCGACCTTGAGAATGTAGGGTTAGCCCGGCTTCTCCTTCATAGGACCTCTCCCTCACAGGCATCCCCTTTCACCAGTCAGTCTACACTTGAGCCTCGCGAGAATCGGACGGGTGACTTAACTCAGTCAAGCTGAGCTCTGTTCTTAACTAACAGCCACAGCTTACAGTGTTAATTACAGTGCTTTTACTCATAGCCTGTGACCTTTTTAATTTACCAATAAATGGAGAACGACCATTTTGAGTTTGTAACTTAACCCCCTAACTTATTTATATATAAGCCAAGTTAAAAGGGAGCTCTACCCAAAACTTATATAATCTTGAACGAGACTGTGCAATTGTGGGAGCAACTGCAAGGTTAGGGACAGGAGGAGCTGTCATGTTCGTGATGACGGTTAACCTGAAAACCTTAAGGATTCATATTACGCTCAAACGTCCACAAAACCTTCTGAGTCCCCCGGTGGAAACGTCCCCCGTTTTCTCTGTTTCCCGGTCTTTGTTTAGTGGGAACTTTGAATATAATCCACAGATTTAGTAGCAGACGCTGTATGCTTTTGATAGCTGATTCAGAGCATTGTTAGTGAAGATAATAGTAGGGAATGAAACTGAGTTCATAGTCTCAATTTCAACGTCAGAGTGTACAGTGAATTAATTCATCGGAATAGAAGTAGGTGGACTCCCTGGCCTATTTTGAGTGAGGGCCCCGCGGGCATTTCTACCGTTAGTGAGTGCCCGTCCCTTCATCCATACAGGTATGCCATTCCACTCTGTGTTGTAATTCGCCCTTCTTTAAGTGATTTGACCCAATTGATAGTTGATTGTGCAAGTGTTACAGTAACGTAGTTGATATGCTCTGAGTGAAGTCATATTTACGTCTTTAACGTCCCCTGAAACGTGATGTTGTTGTCACTGTTAGTGAGTGCCCGTCCCTTCATCCATACAGATCCCATTGTGATTCTTGAATCGCTCTACCATCCAACAACGGCCTCGGATGTATTAGATGTCCAGCCGGGATCATATATGAGAAGATGGCACCGATGCGGCCTGATTAATGTGCCGCACGGCTTCGTTGGGCCAGACCCCAGACCCGCCATGTGTCTGGCTACCCCCACAATAACAACAGCCCCAGTGCTCTACCCTGGGTTACTCCTTGGAAGTGTATGTCCACAGAGAGTGTTGTAACATGTATGTTAGGGATAATTAGTTGGAAATAATTATCCCATGTTGGGTAATGGACCCCTGCATATACTAGTGTCATTGTTTACGTATATGTTGAATAATCTACAATGAGTGCCATGTAATGTACCACCAGTAATGTTGTGAGTAAGAGTAAAGAAGAAGGTACTGAGTTTGCACTAAGCCCAGGAGGTGAGCCTGGTAATTATATGATTAATACAATATCTTTCCCCCATTGATGGCACATTAATAAATTTGTTTTTAGAGTACTTTAGGTGTATTCATTTCTCCCACAGTATTTTACCTTTATTTCCATTCAAGTGACCTGATACCAAAATTACCATACTCACGTGTCTAGACCCTCGACCATGCTACCAAAAGAATGCCCAGGCTACCAAAAGAATGACCATGCTACCAAAAGAATGACCATGCTACCAAAAGAATGTCCATGCTACCCAAGGATAGGTGACGGAACTGAGTAAGAGTAAGAACTAAGAGAAGTAAGTAAAGATGAGAGAGGTGTAGAAAAAGAGAGGGAACCGGCCCCTTCACATTGGTGGCAAGACCAAGAATCCGCCCCCTCACAGAGCGAGGTTGGCCTAGGCCAGTACTAGCCCTAGGTGCTGATGTGAGCCTCTTGGCTTGAGTAGTGCATTGTCTGCTCCTCCTGCCTATTCTTTGTGGGTAATTTTTCGTTATTACCGTTGACTGAGGAGGAAAATAAGGACAACATTGAGGTGTAGATCTCAAGAGAACAAGGGATATCCTAGGTCAAGACCTCAGCCTGCAAGACGCGTATGTCTTCTCAACTTGTGATGAGCTTCTGTATGAGCCTTTCATTTTTGGATCTTTTTTGTGCATAATGTACTTTAGACTTTTCCTATTTGAAAAAAATATCCTTGTTTATAATGTTTGAATATATTCCGTAATTATCGTGAGTAATTTACTAATGTAATGTGAAATTCATGGACTTTTTATAAGTGTAAACGTAGGAACAGATGATATTCTCTTATTGTAAATGACCATTCGAGGTGGGGAATCCCAGTCTAATTCTGTCTTGACTTACCAGCTTGTGTGTGTGAGTGCGTGTGTAATGGTCATGATAAGAGCTAACCTGAAAACCTAAAGGATTCATATTACGCTCAAACGTCCACAAAACCTTCCGAGTCCCCCAGTGGAAACGTCCCCCGTTTTCTCTGTTTCCCCCGCCTTTGTCTATGGGAGCAGACGCTGTATGCTGGGACCTGTTGCCATCCATTCCTTTGTAATCAATTTAATTCTGCTTTCGATAGCTGAATCAGAGCATTGTTAGTGAAGATAATAGTAGAGAATGAAAATGAGTTCATAGTCTCAATTTCAACGTCAGAGGGTACCGTAAATTAATTCATCGGAATAGGAGTAGGTGGACTCCCTGGTCTGGTTTGAGTGAGGGCACGCGGGCATTTTAACCGTTAGTAAGTGCCCGTCCCTTCATCCATACAGGTATGCCATTCCACGCTGTGTTGTAATTTGCCCTTCTTTAAGTGATTTGACCCAATTAATAGTTGATTGTGCAAGTGTTACAGTAACGTAGTTGATATGCTCTGAGTAAAGTCATATTTACGTCTTTAACGTACCCTGAAACGTGATGTTGTTGTCACAGTTAGTAAGTGCCCGTCCCTTCATCCATACAGGTCCCTAACGCAGCCTAGGCCGTGTCTGTAGGGTGGATGTTGTATCCACTATGTCTGGGGAGATGTCCGAGGTCCAGTAGGATCAGTTACCTACGTGAGACCCGGCCGTCAGACACTTCAGACCACCTATAGCCCCCATAGCTGGCTCGTCTGGCCCTAACGCTCCGTCCACGAGGTGACCCCGGACCACCAAGCCACACACCACTACCAGCCCCCATCATTGGTGGATGAGTGTCTAACTCAGTAGGGCTATATTTGTGTGGTGGAATTAACCCACTGGGATCTCCAGAGTTCGTCGGATAGTACTCCATGGTGGCTGGACCCCATGGCTGTTGCTTGAGTATCACTCCTGACGACTGAGTGTTGTAGTGGCAGTTGCCCTAGTATGTATGGTGCTAAGTGACTATCCTAGTTGTGCTATTGAGTATGTCCACCCAGTAGGGTTGGAAGTGTATTGAATATGTCCACCCAGTAATGGTGTGAGTATGTTGTGCCTGAGGGCCTAGTACGAGATTTCGTCTGTTAGTACAAACCAATTCTTTCTTCTAATTTCATATTCATGTTTAAATAAACTTTGTATTTGTATAATTGTGTATATTATTTACCTACAGTATTTACCGTTATTTCTTCCCTATTGCTTGATACTATCATTACACCTACCCACGAGCCTCCTATCGTCACGCTACCAATGGTGATATATAAGAGTAAAAGGAATTGTTACTGGCACACAGGCCCTCATGAAGGGTGGCAGTAGCAGCCCTCATAAATGGTGGCAGCTCAAGCCCTCATACGTGGTCAACTCTTAACCCCTAAATTAATGAGCTAGCACAGGTGTACATAACCATACCAATGGTCTAATAAAATTAATTTATAAAATAATTTCAGTTCACAGTTTTGCCTTTTAATCTTGTTCACCCCCTCTTTTAATTTTCTTCCATCGACACTATGTGATGGACTCGGCAAAGTGAGGTAAAATGGACCGGATACAGAGGTTGATAGACCCCAGACCCCAAGCTTATGTCGCAGTGAAAAAAGCAAACCATGATTTGGGAATTATAAAGCATGCCTTCGAATACAAAGATAAGAAAATGCTCTTTCAACTGTACAAATTTCACGTACGTCCCAGTCTGGATTACCTTATACAGAAAGAAATAACGTTCCTAGAAAAGGTGCAACACAGAGTAACTAAGATCATTCCGGAACTATCCTCTCGATTAACCAAGTAGAATGGGGCTCTTAGGACATGACACAATAGGGCAGATCTCATGGAAACATTCAAAATCCTGTAAGGAATGGAAAACGTGAACCCGGGACATTTCTTTGTGATGTCACGCAACCAACACTAGAGGACATAACCACAAGCTTGCTTAGTTGTCAAGCAGAACTAATATAATGAAATACTTCTTCACGCAGAAGGTGGTAGGCTTGAGGCGCCCACACACTATCAAATATGTTTGTCAAACATGGTGTTTGATCATACAATTTGAGAGTGTGTGTGGGCAAGTTTGAAGGTATGACCTACATGTTTGAAGAAAATTAAACAGGTTTGATATTTTCTCGTCCAGCACGGCGTTTGTCAAACATGTTATATAGTGTGTGTGTGGCAATGTATGATCAAACATGCTTAGTCGAGTAGCAGTAGCCATGGCGAGTTTTGGAGAGTTTATTGAACTTTATAAGCAGTTTCCATCATTGTGGCAAATAAAAAGTAAAGATTACAAGAATAGATCTCTTAGACAAGAATGTTATGGAAAATTAGCGGAAAAGATGAAAGAAATCATCCCTACTGCGACCAAGGCCACAGTGACTAAGGGAATTAATTTTTTCCGCACCAGCTACAGGAGGGAATTAAATAAAGTTCTTATAATCTTGAGATGATACCACTAGTTCCTTTAAAAGGGCGTCGTGAAAGAACTTGGGTCTTTTTCTGTGCCATCCCTTCATCCATAATTTTCTTTATCGTTATTTCTTTGAAGTCTCTGTTTCAAGAGCAAGTATAATAGCAATACAGGCTGCCTCCTTACTCAGGCTGTCACCCAGTGTTGAGGCGGCGCGTACCAGACACCAACTAAAGTTTGATCATTCTAGTTGTAAAGTGTGTGGCGATGTATGATGCATGATCAAATATTATGTTTGACAAACATATCTGATTGTGTGTGGGCACCTATGGAACGGTCTATCAGGCCAATCAGTGGAATCAAGAACAATACTTGGCTTCAAAATAACCCTTGGCTAAAGATCTTTCACAGGCTACTGGCCTCCTTCTTTCGGTATGACCATCTCTAGTGGGTGGCCATTAGGTAAATAAAGTAGTTAGGTAAAAAAATTCTTTCCAGCTCCGGGAGAATTGTCGTACTGTACGTGTTTGAGGGCCAGTTCAGGGATTCGAAGTTGGCATGACACACACTCATAAAACAATATCGTGCCAGCTTTAAACCCCTAAAAGGAGAATTTATCAACTAAAATTTTGTGCATTTCTAAAAAAAAAAAAGTTTACAACCAATTTATAATTTTCGTAATATACTGACGCCTGTGAAGATTTACAATGGCATCCACGAGAAGAACCCGCATTGATACCCACTGAAATGGTCATGTAGCAGTAAATACTCTCATAACTTCAGTGACATTATGAAAAGTACGTACAATTATGCGGTCATTTACAATTTACTTTGGTCAGTGGATGAGAGACCAGGAAAGTGATTGTAATCTTGTTTCATCTATTGTATATTCTTTATTTTGGTATTAATTTACTCACCAACATTTGGGGTGAATACTAAGTGATACTTATGTGAAAGGAGGAAGAGCCATATTGCGGGATTAAGATAGATAAATTACTAAATCAGATGGGCCACAAAGCTATGCAGTGTCACTGTCTGTACTCTTGTTTTACTGTAAATATAATAGGTGTTAACTATTATAAATTAGTATTTCTCAGTTATGACTCAGTTTGCACAGTATAATGAATAGTCTCCTTGGATGTATTCTCACAATGTAATTATATTAAATGTCATCTTCAACTGTCAGCTGGAGGAAGCAGAGGATTGTCTACATGATTCTGGTTGTTATTTCAGAATTTAAGTCTGATTAATGAGCTTAGGAGTTAGAGCACTGCCGAAAGAGGAGGATTATTCAGTAGTGGGCCTGTGTTAGGGAGTTGTTGAAATTGTGACTCATCCAAGAGTGAGTTTTTATCATTGTAATCTGCACTGAGGTGTACTGTACTATACTGTGTACTACTGAGGACTGAAAGTGACACTGCAAGTGAGTGAATAGTGACAGTTTTGTGTGCAGTGTATTACAAGGCTTGTTAACCAGAAACATTGTGTGACCAGGCTATTTTTGTATTCAAGTAAACAGCAAAATAGCAGAAAGTGTAAATATAAAGAATTTCTCTGAAGCCCAGAAAGTACACCATCTCTATCAATTTACGAAGAGAGAATTATACGAATTAGCATCTTTACGTGAGATTTCTTTAAGGTCTAGTAATAAGTGTGACATGCAGAAAGAGTTGGTGGGTGAATTAGTCTCATTGGGAGTGTTAAAAGAGATTGAGGAAGAACCTGAGGGGTTGGCTAACCATGATGGTAGGATGCAAATGAGTGAACAGTTGGCATTGGAAAAGTTAAGGTTGAATTTGAGTATAAGAGAATCCAAGCAGAGGCAAAGAAGAAAAGAATCCAAGCAGAGACAAAGAAGGAGAGAATCCAAGCAGAGAAATAGATAAGACTTAAAGAATTAGAAGTAGAGGCAGTGATAGGTGTAAGACTTGTAAACAGAAAAGATCATAGAGTTAGCCAGTTACCAGAGTTTGTTGAAGAGGAAGCAAAAGGTTTCTTTATCCAATTTGAGAAAATAGCAAAATTAAAGAAGTGGGATGAAAATGATTGGGCTCTTCTGGTTGAGACACGGTTCATAGGAAAATCAAGAGAAGCTTATGCTTGTTTAGATATAACAGAGTCTGTTGATCAAGAGGCTGTGAAAGAGGCTGTGTTAAACACGGTTTAGATGAATCCAGAAGTGCATAGAGCAAGGTTCATGGATATCAAGAAATTGCAAAATCAGACTTACTTGGAGTTAGGTAGGGAATGTAGAATGAAATTTGATAGGTGGTGCAAGGCAGAAGAGGTGAAAACATTTGAGGATTTGAGACAGCTGATTATGTTCAAGCAGATTAAAAATTTGGTACACTCTGATGTGAAATATGAAATAAATAAGGGACAGATTAAGGACTTGATGGAGGCAGCACGGTTAGCAGAGCAGCTAGCAGTGGCGCATAAATTGTACAGAGAGGATATCTCACACAAACAAGGTAGAGGTAGGCAGTTCAGGACCCGGTATCTTGGGAAAGGTCATCAGAAACAAATGTCGCCAGGTACTAAACGGCGCAATCAAGGGTCAGTTAACTTTGGGGAACAAAGCAGTCAGTGGTCAGGCAAAAATATGACTGGGAATCCTCAAGGGCAGTCACTAAGTAATTTTTAAAAGTCTCAGCATGGAAATAATAATGTTGGTCAGCAAGGGAGACCACCAGTGAAATGCTATAGTTGTGGGGAAGTTGGTAATTTTAAATCTCAGTGTAGAACTACTCAAAAGTCAGCAGGGTTAACAGTGTCTGGGAAAAACCTCGGAGTTTTCACAAAGATTTGACGGGTGCCAGACTCTGTGAGGTTAAGAAGCCTACTAGAGACTTTGTGGCATTTATAACTGAAGGGAAAATCTCCATAGAAGGAGGTCCTAAGAGGAAAATTACAGTATTAAGGGACACTGGGGCAAATCAGAGTGTAGTCTTCAAGAAATCACTGGAGTGGACGGCGGAGTCTCGTTCAGGCGATGAAAGTGAAAGTAAAAGTATTAGGCTCAAAATTGACCATACCCATACATGTAGTGAACCTTGAGACCGACTGTTACGACCTTGGCCTCATAAGTTGTAACAAGGCAATTCAAATGCAACTTCTCTTTGTATTATTCTTAAAGTTGAGTTAACTCTATCATTATGATTATCTTTGTATCGAAGGTCCAAGCAATAGTTCCCACCAAAATCATCACCTCATTACTATGGGGTATATTGAAAATCATGAAGTAAATTTAATTACATATATTAACAAACAAAAAATAAATATATCAGTTATGTACAAAAATAAAACAAAGACAAACTAAACCTGATCAAACAAGTGACTCAACCGAGTGACCAAATAATAATCATAAAAATAATGACTAAACACTTGTTTAAATTTACAAACTACCGTGGATAGTGGTTATCCAACACACGTAACTCATAAACAAGTAAGTTATTTTACTGTGGAATTTTTAAATATGACTACCCACAATCTCACTGTATAATACTTGGTGTTCTTAAAAGTCGAGCAAGGCTTACACGTTATGCCACTAGAAATATACAATAGGAGAATAGACACTTATCTGATGACTGCCAGCCCAATACGAAGGTTACCTGGTTCTGAGAGGCAAAACTAAGCGACCAGAGGTGGGCGGAAATGACATAAACAAAAGGCGTTCAAGTTGCGAACCCGCAGATAACTATCGAACACTCACTCATTCATTAGTATTCGAGACTAACACAATAAACATTACTTTGTTTCACTAAACACATCGAAACTAATGTTACTATATTCAAGTATCACATATAATATCTAAATTTTAACTGCTATTAAACTACCTCAAATAAATCAATGCTCAGTGTCCTTAGAACGAATCATTCCAAGTTCATATGCCAACCAGTAATCTATTCATTGGTTCATCCGACACTCGTAACACTGACCTTGTCGTTGGTAAAGTTAAGGTTTGGGTGATGGATGAATTACCGGTTGACAAAGTGTATATGGTGGAAGATCCTCTAACTTGTGTTGGGAATGACACTACTGAGGTATCTATGAGTGATAAATACTGTAAATGTTAAATGTGATGCAGTGGAAGAGGAAGTTGAAAATTTTAATATTTTCCCAGTGTGTGCTGTTACTAGGTACATGGCTAAGAAAGACCCATGTGGGTATGACATTGATTTAGCTCTTCTGTTCATGGAAAGTGACAAGTACGATGGAGTAATAGTGGAAGAGGGAGACAAAAATGGTAAGGTAAAGTTGGAGGTAGATTTGTGTCCAGATTTTATTGTTGATAAAGGTGAATTAATCAACTCACAGCATGGGGATGACAGTTTAAGAGAAATCCGGAGTGAGGCTGGGAGGAATGGTTAGCTTGATGATAACTCTGTGGGATTTTAATACCAAGGTGTGTTGATGAGGAAGTGGAGACCTCCAGAAGTCCCAGCTTCAGAACACTGGGAAATGAAGAAACAAACTGTTCTTCCGGAAGAGTATCGGAAGGATATAATAGCTTTATCCCGTGATTCTAGTTTGGCAGGACATTAAGGTGTTAGGAAAACCACAAACAGGTTGCTGATGCACTTTTATTGGCCTGGTTTGAAAAAAAAGATGTGGCAGATTTTGTAGAAACTTCTGGTTATCTTTGTAGGTTCGGCTTACTGATAAGAGTATGTACACAGAGGGGGTAGCACTCCTCAGCTAGGCTCCTGGTCAACCAAGCAGACGACGATGGCAAGTGACAGCATGGGCAGCTTCCATAATGTCGCCAGCACATTAATTAAGCATGTGGGATATAATAACACATTGCCAATATCGCTAGGCCAGGGCTGAATAAATATAAATGGAGCATACATAACATACATACATAATAACATAATCCACATACATACATACATACACCTCCCTCCCCTATACGCCCATAGCAAAGTCTTGAGCGGACCTTTTTTGGATCCGTTCTTGAGCGTTGGCGGATCCCCATCACTGGGAAGCGGGTATATGGGATCAACACTGGTGGCGGCCAGCAGAAACATTGTCACTGGGCGGAGAAAAGTGGCGGTTCTCCCACCACATACGACCGACCGGTAACCGCACCTGCAGTCCCGTGACCCAAGCCGAGACCCATGACTACGCTTCATTTTAACTCCAACGTAGGGAGGTCGGGTCCTGAACACGGCGACCGGTGCCGACACCTGAACCTGGGGGAGAATGGCACCGTTGTAGCTGGCGCATAACGTCCTTGAACATCGTGTTCGGCGGCTCGGGCGTATCACAACTTCGTCTTTGGCCTGCCACCCTTGGAGAAGGATTGAGGGTGAGCAGGGCACACAAAACCCGGGCAGGGGAGCGTCCGGTGTAGTTAGGTGCAAGCAGGAGTTCGCTGAAGACCCCCGTCGGAAGGCCTCGCAGTCATCAGCCCTATAAAGCCATCCTTGGCGATGAGGTGCTTGCTGATTTGACAGCAGCCTCAGCGTAAGCCGCTTGACCGCGGTACGGGGCGATGACAAC
>NW_024744356.1:0-4988 GCF_018991925.1 Homarus americanus | reverse complement strand
CAGGGGCCTTTATTATTCTCGATCAGGGCCTTTGCCTCGTTCAGGCGCCTTTGTTATATTCGATCAGGGCCTTTGTTATACTCGACCAGAACTGTTAAACTCGATCAGGGGCCTTTGTTATACTCAATCAGGGGACTTTGTTATACTCGATCAGGGACTTTGTTATACACGATCAGGGGACTTTGTTATATTCGATGAGGGACTTGGTTTTCTCGATCAGGGGCCTTTGTTACTTGATCAAGGGCTTTGTTATACTCGATCAGGGGACTTTGTTATTATTCTCGATCAGGGGACTGTTATATTCGATCCAGGGGCTTTGTTATACTCGATCAGAACTTTGTTATACTCGATCAGGGGCTCTGTTATACTCAATCGAGACTTTGTTATACTCGATCAGGGGACTTTGTTATACTCGATCAGGGGACTTTGTTATATTCGATGAGGGAATTTGTTTTACTCGATCAGGGCCTTTGTTATACTTGATCAGGGCTTTGTTATACTCGATCAGGGGACGGGACTTTGTTATACTCGATCAGGGACTTTGGTTATATTCGATGAGGGAATTGTTTTACTCTCGGATCAGAGCCTTTTGTTATACTTCTGGATCAGGGGCTTTGTTATACTCTCGACTGTGGACTTTTGTTATATTCTGGATGAGGGGAATTTGTTTTACTCTGATCAGGTGCCTTTGTTATATCACTTGATCAGGGAACTTTTGTTATACTCGATCAGCGGCTTCTTGCCAAGTCCCTGATTCTGTGGGCCTTGTTATACTCGATCAGAACTTTGCTATACTCTCGATCAGGGCCTTTGTTATACCTGTTCAGGCGTTCCTTGTTATATTCGGATTAGGGGCCTTTGTTACATCGACCAGGGACTTTTGTTATACTCCGATCAGGGCTTTTGTTAAACTCATGATCAGGGCCTTTGTTATACTCAATCAGGAACCTCTTGTTATACTCGATCAGCCTTTGTTATACCTGATCAGGGGCCTGTTTTACCGCGATCAGGAAACTTTGTTATACTCGATCAGGGACCTTTTGTTACATTCGATGAGGACTCTTGTTACCTGATCATGTGGGGATTTGTTACACCTCGAAGAGGGCCTTTCGTTATACTCTCGATGAGGGACTTCATTTCTACTCCGATCAGGGGACTTTGTTATATTCGATGAGGGACTTTGTTATACTCAATCAGGGGACTTTGTTGTTCTCTGATCAGGGGACATTGTTAAATCTCGATAAGGGACTTTGGTTATACTGGATCACATGGGACTTTGTTATACCGATGAGTGGCCTTTTTTTGTTATACCTGGATGAGGGGATTCCTGTTATCCCTCGATCAGCGGACCCTGTAATACTCGATCAGGGACTTGTTTATACCTGAAAAGTGGCCTTTGCAGGCCTTTAGAGGCCTTTGTTATACTCGAACAGGGGCCTTTGTTAAACTCGATCAAAGGGCTTTTTGTTATTCTCGATTAGAGGACTTTTGTTAAACTTCGAGGAGGAGACTTGTTATACTCGATCAGGGGACTTCATATATTCGATGAGGACTTTTGTTAGTTTTGGATCAGACTTTGTTATTCTCGATCCGGGGAGCCGGTTACCCGATCCAGGGGCTTTGTTATACTCGATCAGGGAACTTTGTTATACTCGATCAAGGGCCTTTGTTATACTCAAGGAGGCGCCTTTGTAATATTCGATCAGGGGCCTTTTGTTATACTCTGTCTAGGCGCCTTTGTTATATTCGATGAGGGCCTTCGGTTATACTAACCAGAGGACTTTTGTTATACTCGGGATCATGGGACTTTGTTATACTCGATGAGGGGCCTTTGTTATACTCGGATGTGGGGACTCTGTTCTACTCGATCATGACTTTTGTTATACTCGATCAGGGGACTTTGTTATATTCGATGAGGGACTTTGTTATACTCTCGATCAGTTTATTGTTATACTCTCTTCTTATCAGGGGCTTTAGATATAATTGATCAGATCTTGTTATTCTCGATTAGGGGACTTGTTATATCTGGATCCAGGGCCTTTGTTATACCGTGGGATCAGGGAACTTTTGTTATACTCGAACAGGGGCCGTTGTTAAACTCGATCAAAGGCCTTTGTTATTCTCGATTAGAGGACTTTGTTAAACTCGATGAGGAGACTTTGTTATACTCGATCAGGGGCCTTTGTTATACTCGATTAGGAGACTTTGTTATACTCGATCAGGGAAATTTGTTATATTCGATGAGGGGACTTTGTTATACTCGACCATGGGAGTTTGTTATGCTCGATCAGGGGCCTTTGTCATACTCGATCAGGGGCCTTTATTATACCCGATCAGGGGACTTTGTTATTCTCGATCAGGGGACTTTGTTATTCTCGATCAGGGGGAGTTTATTATATTCGATCCAGGGGCTTTGTTATACTCGATCAGGGAACTTTGTTATACTCGATAAAGGGCCTTTGTTATACTCGTTCAGGCGCCTTTGTTATATTCGATCAGGGGCCTTTGTTATACTCGACCAGGGGACTTTTTTATACTCGATCAGGGGCTTTTGTTAAACTCGATCAGGGGCCTTTCTTATACTCAATCAGGGACTTTGTTATACTCGATCATGGGACTTTGTTATACTCGATCAGGGGACTTTGTTATATTCGACGAGTGGACTTTGTTATACTCGATCATGGGACTTTGTTATACTTGATCAGGGGCTTTGTTATACTCGATCAGGGGACTTTGTTATTCTCGATCAGGGACTTTGTTATACTCGATCAGGGACTTTGTTACTTTTCGATCAGGGAACTTTTGTTATACTCGATCAGGGCCTTTGTTATACTTTCGTTCAGGCACCTTTGTTATATTCGATGAGGGGACTTTTTTATACTCGATCATGGGACTTTGTTATACTCGATGAGGGGCCTTTGTTATACTCGATGAGGTGACTTTGTTCTACTCGAACAGGGGACTTTGTTATACTCGATGAGGGGACCTTGTGATATTCGATGAGGGGACTTTGTTATACTCGATCATGGGACTTTGTTATACTCGATGAGGGGCCTTTGTTATACTCGATGAGGGGACTTTGTTCTACTCGAACAGGGGACTTTGTTATACTCGATCAGGGGACCTTGTGATATTCGATGAGGGGACTTTGTTATACTCGATCATGGGACTTTGTTATACTCGATCAGGGGCCTTTGTTATACTCGATCAGGGGACTTTGTTATCCTCGACCAGGGGAGTTTGTTATACTCGATCAGGGGACTTTGTTATACTCGATCAGGGGACTTTGTTATACTCGGTGAGGGGACTTTGTTATACTCGATCAGGGGACTTTGTCAAATTCGATCAGAGGCCATTGTTATACTCGATCAGGGGACTTTGTTATACGCGATCAGGGAACTTTGAAATACTCGATTAGGGGCCTTTGTTATACTCGTTCAGGCGCCTTTGTTATATTCGATCACGGGCCTTTGTTATACTCGACCAGGGGACTTTGTTATACTCGATCATGGGACTCTTGTTATACTCAATTTGGGGCCTTTGTTATACTCAATGAGGGGACTTTGTTCTACTCGATCAAGGGACTTTGTTATACTCGATCAGGGGACTTTGTTATATTCGATGAGGGGACTTTGTTATACTCGATCAGGGGCCTTTGTTATAGTCGATCAGGGAACTTTGTTATACTCGATGAGGGGCCTTTGTTATACTCGATAAGGGGACTTTGCTCTACACGATTAGGGGACTTTGTTATACTCGATCAGGGGACTTTGTTATATTCGATGATGGGAATTTGTTATACTCGATCATGGGACTTTGTTAATCTCGATCAGGAGCCTTTGTTATACTCGATCAGGGGCCTTTGTTATACTCGACCAGGGGTCTTTGTTATACTCGATCAGGGGCCTTTGTTATACTTGATCAGGGGGCTTTGTTATACTCGTTCAGGGGACTTTTTTATTCTCGATCAGAGGGACTTTGTTATACTCAATCAGGGGACTTTGTTATACTCGATCAAGGAACTTTGTTATACTCGATCAGGGGCCTTTGTTATACTCGTTCAGGCACCTTTGTTATATTCGATCAGGGGCCTTTGATATACTCGACCAGGGGACTTTGTTATAGTCGATGAGGGGCCTTTGTTAAACTCGATCAGGGGCATTTGTTATACTCGATCAGGGGACATTGTTATACTCGATCAGGGGACTTTGTTTTACTCGATGAGGGGATTCTGTTATACTCGATCATGGGACTTTGTTATACTCGATGAGGGGCCTTTGTTATACTCGATGAGGGGATTCTGTTATACTCGATCATGGGACTTTGTTATACTCGATGAGGGGCCTTGTTATACTCGATGAGGGACTTTGTTCTACTCCGATGAGGGGACTTTGTTATTCTCGATCAGAGGGACTTTTGTTATACTCGATCAGGGACTTTTATATACCTGATCAGGAACTTTGTTAGCCTGATCAGGGGCCTTTGATATACTCGTTCAGGCACCTTTGTTATATTCGATCAGGGGCCTTTGGTATACTCGACCATGGGACTTTGTTATACTCGATGAGGGGCCTTTGTTAAACTCGATCAGGGGCCTTTGTTATACTCGATCAGGGGACATTGTTATACTCGATCAGGGGACCTTGTTATATTCGATGAGGGGACTTTATTATACTCGATCATGGGACTTTGTTATACTCGATCAGGGGCCTTTGTTATACTCGATCAGGGGACTTTGTTATATTCGATCAGGGGCCTTTGTTATACTCGATCAGGGGACTTTGTTGTACTCGAAAAGTGGCCTTTTTATACTTGATCAGGGGGCTTTTGTTATACCATCAGGGACTTCTTTTGTTATTCTCGGATCAGGGGACGTTGTTATATTCTGGATCCAGGGCTTTATACTCGATCAGGGAACTTTTGTTATGCTCGGATCAGGGCGTTTGTTATACCTGTTCAGGCGCCTTTGTTATATCTGATCAGGGGCC
>NW_024744355.1:5000-8851 GCF_018991925.1 Homarus americanus | reverse complement strand
GTGTTGTGTTAGTTGAGGTGTTGTGTTAGCTGAGGTGTTGTGTTAGCTGTGGTGTTGTGTTAGCTGTGGTGTTGTGTTAGCTGAGGGGGGGTCGTGTGAGTGACTGTGTGGTAGAGGCGTAATACAGAGTGTGTGAGGGGGTGAGTGAGTGACATGGTGTGGCCGGGTGTGTGAGTGACATGGTGTGGCCGGGGCGTCACTACCTCCCCCAACATTGATCTGACACACTAGTGCCCCCGACACACGCCTTGATGGTTCCTCAGGGGCGAGTTAACGACCACACCCGCTCTCTCTCTCTCTCTCTCTCTCTCTCTCTCTCTCTCTCATATCCCCACCTTCTTCCCTCCTCCTCACCCTCTCTTTCTCTACACTTAGGTTGTTATGAAGATAGCGGAGGAGGGGAGGTGGAGACGGCCTGAGGGACAACACCAGTGAGGAAGGCAAAGAGAGTGTGTCTGTGTGTGTGTGTGTGTGTGTGTTAGGCCAGGTTAACACACTCTTAATGCAGGCACAGCGACCTACCTCACCTTACCTTGGGGGCACTCTAAAGGCTCCTACGTTATATATATATTTTTTTTTCCTTTTAAATGGAGATGTTGAGGACGCCCCCTTTACTCCCCCTACATCCCCCCTTACCTCCCCTACATCCCCCCTTACCCCCCCTACATCCCCCCTTACCCCCTACCCCCCCTAGACGAGTTCACTTAAGCTATGGTACCAAGATGGCGACAAGAATGGTGCCTAAGGTTGTACCGCGAAAGACACTGTAACAAAGATTATTTATTTATTTATTTATTTATTTATTTATTTATTTATTTATTTATTTGTTTCGTTGTTTAATTTTGTTAGTCTCTGTGTTAAGGGGAAAAGTTAATTTACTAATCTTTGTTCTCAATATCGATCCACCACCACCACACTACGCTGGCTGGATACACGATAAAGGGCCCGAATTGCAGATCAATGTGGCTCCAATACTAATAGGCCCCACCTTATACCCAGCCATTAAGACGGTCTCTATATCCATTAAGACCGTGGACCACCATTTGACTAGTGAGAAAGCCAGTGGGGGAGTTATGAAGGATTAATCTGCGGTAGAAAATATTGCTCCGATAAGTTGATGTTGATAAATCGTTGATGATAAATTGACGATAATGTAGAGATGTTGTGGGTAGCCTTCCCTCGTTTAGTCTATCGTTCTAACTGATCTGATATGGGAGAGGGGGAAGGAAGGGGAAGGGGGAAGGAAGGGGAAGGGGGAAAGGAAGGGGAAGGGGGAAAGGAAGGGAAGAAGAAGAAAGATAGGAGGAAGGGGGGTGTTTGTGTATTTTGACGTGTTCTTTCAGTAAGTGTTATGAGTGGCTGTGTTTACCTCGGTGCGGTAGGGGGAAGAATGGGGTGGGGGATGTATTCTGTTCCTCTTATGTTTGTTATTGATAGTTGTTGTTATCTATAGTATTGAGGATGAAATAATAACTTGGTAGAGGTCATGTACTTGTTTTTAAAGGTTTGTTGGTTACCTGTTTTGTTTACTACCTGTCGAGCCTAATTATCTATATGCCTTTACCACCTGTCTCATAACATCTGTCGAATCTTAAACCTTCACCACCTGTCTCACACACCACCTGTATAGCCACACCATTTGTCCTATCACGCACCATGCTCCCCCACACACTCGCCGACCCCCCCACACCCCTTTCCTGCCTCCACTTCTTTCATCCTTCCCAGGTGCAGCAGCGATGTCAAGTAATATTGTCATGACACTTGTGGCTTCAGTAAACATTGAGTCTCGTTCCCTCGGGTTTGTACACAACGACCTGCTATTTGTTGGGGCATCCGTCACTGTCATGGGGATCACCTGGCAGTCTGAGGGAACGTTATCACCTGCTGACACCTGGTGACCTGGAGGGATAAATTCCACCACCTGACAACAACAGTAAGAGGGATTTAATGAAGTAACTAACATCACCTGACAACACCACCTGACAACACCAGCAGGAGGAGGAGGAGGAGGAGGAGGAGGAGGATGGAAATAACTTACTAACATCACTTGATAACAGTTGGGAGGGAAGAGAGCATAATACAGGTGTTTAACTCCCACCTGGAGGGGGGGGCTGGACTATAGTGAATAAGATAGAGATAGGAAGGTTCGTGGAAAAAATAAAAGAGAAAAATAGAGAGGAGGAGGAGGAGGAGGGCACAAGATGATAGGGTTTTAATGGCCCTTGTGACTTCTGCTCACCTGGTGAGATTGACTTGACCCTTTCCCAGGGTGGAAGACGTCATCATCTCCACTGTCCTCTTGATGTCTTACTCCGTGTGACCTCGTGTGACCCCCGTGTACCCCGTGACCCCCGTGTATGACCCCGTGTGACGACGTTAAGTGAGCGTCTCTGAGTGGCTCTTCATCCGAGCACTCTCGTCCGTAAGTACCAAGGAGACCAGACTCTTTAAGTGACCAATACAGACTCTCTTCAGTGGATCAAGGTTAGGTTAGGTTAGGTTAGGTTAGTTTAGGTTAGGTTAGGTTAGGTTAGGTTGGGTTGGGTTAGGTTACGTTTGGTTAAGTTAGGTTGAGTTAGGTTAGGTTCTAAATATTACCAAAAAAAAAATAGGAGCCACCATACTTGGATTTTATTTTAACGATGGTGTAAAACAAAATAGCATCACCGTGCGCTACTAGCATTGAGGAAGGTGTGAGATGGTGGTAGTGGTGGTGGTAGTGATGGTGGTGGTGGTAGTGGTGGTGGTGATGGTGGTGGTGGTAGTGGTGGTGGTGATGGTAGTTACTAGCAAGAAGTAAATTGGACAGTTTTACCTTCATTAGCTTTTAGAGTCTAGCTACATTTTACACCTAATGCCAGGGTGAAGGAAAAAAAAGCTTTTCTTTTTAGGTTCAGCTTAAAAGTTGTACCTCGTGCGTTTCTTTCTATTTGTAAGCTTGACAGTTTTACCTGAAGGTTTTCGTTGTAGTCTAAGCTTAAAATTTTACCTCAAGCTTTAAATGAATAAGCTTAGCCTCTAGATGAGTATAGTGATAATAGCATAATAGCACTAGTTACAATAGTTTGGATCACCGCTATTGTCCTCGTGAAGACCAGTATTATTTTCCTCGTGAAGACTGCTATCATTGTCCTCGTGAAGACTGCTATCATTGTCTTCGTGAAGACTGCTATCATTGTCCTCGTGAAGACCTCTATCATTGTCCTAGTGAAGACCACTATCATTGTCCTCGTGAAGACCACTATCATTGTCCTCGTGAAGACCTCTATCATTGTCCTCGTGAAGACCTCTATCATTGTCCTCGTGAAGACCACTATCATTGTCCTCGTGAAGACCATTATCATTGTCCTCGTGAAGACTATCATCATTGTCCTCGTGAAGACCACTATCATTGTCCTCGTGAAGACCACTATCATTGTCCTCGTGAAGACTACTATCATTGTCCTCGTGAAGACCACTATCATTGTCCTCGTGAAGACCGCTATCATTGTCCTCGTGAAGACCGCTATCATTGTCCTCGTGAAGACTGCTATCATTGTCCTCGTGAAGACCGCTATCATTGTCCTCGTGAAGACCGGTATCATTGTCCTCGTGAAGACTGCTATCATTGTCCTCGTGAAGACCGCTATCATTGTCCTCGTCATTCTTGTCGTGGTAATTATCACGACGACGCAATATTTCTTAATTTTATACATAATTGCACCATAACTCAAAAATATTCAACACGCCATTGTATTTCGTCGCCACGTTGCTCATTAAAACTCAAAACTCTCTCTCTCTCTCTCTCTCTCTCTCTCTCTCTCTCTCTCTCTCTCTCTCTAAGATTCACAATAACGAGGTCTTACACATTC
>NW_024744354.1:0-28204 GCF_018991925.1 Homarus americanus | reverse complement strand
TGTGTTTCACTTTGAATGTGTTGATTTGTGAGAGAAAAATGGCTGGGCTTTGTTAATTCATGATCGGGACCCGAACACTTGCTGGCTTTGTTCGACGCACAATATGAAGCGAAATTTTAATCCCTCTTTTTTCGCAAAATAAATCGTTCTCGCCAAACTTTTTTGCGTGACAATTTTTGTATAGAATATTTTCGTCATAAAATTAAGCTTTGGTAAATAATAAAAAAGTTATAAAGAGTTCATTAAAAAAGACAGAATGTGTTCCTAAACGTGAATTATTGTTGTTAGTTCTTTTAACAATAAATGTTAAATGTTTATGTGCGAAGCGTTGAGTGATGGAACACACTTCTTGAACAACCTATTCAGATGTTGCCAATATTAGTAAAATAATTAACACTCAAGAGTATACATTATGGAACCAAGTGTGTTTAGGTGTTTGATAGACACGAAAGAAACACAACTACACAACACATTACCAGAGGTGTTCAATTCAATTCAATTTCAATTGTTTATTCCTTGATAGAGGAAGCGGGATCCTAGTGCTGTCACTAGGTACCCCTGTACAATGACACCAGAAGCATCTGACAAGTGTGAGAAGTATATACAGTATAAATATTATAAAGGGGCTTACTAAAGCCTAAGGAAGGAAGGATATTCCTTTAACACATAATCAATATTATTTACATAATATCTGGCCAGTATGGGGAGGATCATCGTGTCTCCGTCAGGGGGTCGTGGAGTGGTGGTCCAGCAGGCGTCACGGAAACGTTGTGTGTGGGGACATTTTAGGAGGTAGTGGATAAGGGTGCTGCTGTCGGGTCTTCTGCATAATGCCTGAGGTGTTCTCAGAAATATTTACACGGCCGTCAGCAGAGGCGGGAAATATGAAGTTGTCCGCAGTCGCATTTCCCGCCTCTGCTGACGGCCGTGTAAATATTTCAATGTGATTAATCTTTTAAAATGTTAGTTTTTATATAATGTAGTATGCTGTAGTATTACTAAATTGTAAAAAATATGTATATATTAAATGCATTCTCCGAAAGCGTGAATTTGCTACCAGAGTTTAACAGTTAATTCACGTATATTACTTCTGATAAACTTCCTACGGACTTATGTTGAAATAATGAATGTACGTATCTCTATATAATTTAGCTAAATATCTTTCTCATCAGAAACGGTCATCCCAACGATTATGAATAAACTCATTTCGAAATTCATCATTACTTCAGGACGAAATCGGACAGGTTTGAAACCGCCAATCAGCTGTAATTCTTGAGAAGGGGGCGGGGCATCTTTTCTCAGCTGAGAAAAAATGCACTATAGTACAGTAATTCACGTAGTACAATAGAACTATAATTATTCGCCCCTCAAGAATGAGGGGCGAATGGTGTCGGCCAACGTCTGAAAGTTTCCATTCCACATAACTGCCATAACACTCACCATTATAACGATCAACGTCATTATTCTACAAATTATAGCCAGTATAAGAAGGTACAGACCCAAAAATTTTATAATCAACCTCAAGTGACACGTTACTATCTTCAAAAATACTGTCAAGACGAGCGATAATATTTCCGAACTCCTTATCACCGTAATGAGAGAGGTCAACCACAACACCTTCCCCAAAAGTCTCATACGACACCTTTACATGAGGAGGGTGTCGGGAGCAGTCTTCTACACCCTCGGAAACGACCTATTCCACAGGAAACTGTAGGGGAGTCGTGCAATGAGGACGACTATCATCTTTCCCCTCATAAACGTCGGTATCGTCCACAGGAAAGTGACGATGAGTCGTCCGATGAGGAGGCTCAGTGAGGTGTTTATACACTATAAGAATAAACAGCGAGTCACTCATTGTCCTGTGTCCCTGAGAGCAAGGCTTACCTACCTACAGCCTGGAGAACTGGTTAGACTACCTTATTTAATACTACTACTACTATTAATAAAATAAAAATAAAATAAAATAAAATAAAATCAGAGCAAATCCCCACAATCAATGTACTCGCTCTCAAGACCATACTTCCTTGAATGATTCACCTGACAGTTTATTCTGAGTTATAATGTACTATGGCGGAGAATCACATAGACTTACTGCCTGCTCAAGTGGAGTTCAGATATATGGGAACTATGGACAGTTCCCTTCACTAGTACGTTTACAGGGGCTCGTCATATAAACATTCCACAAATTATTATCTTTGAGATATTTGTTTTAATATTGTTTTAATTTAATTCCATAATGTGTTTACTTTTGTGAGTTTCTGTCGAATGTAAACAAAACCAGACGACCCCCTGTAAACGCACTATAGTAGTAGTTCCACGTTAATCTGGCCTGTAAGCCACGCCCCTCTTCTGTAAAAATTGCTGATTGGTTCATATAAAATGTTCAATATGAGCAAAATTCTTGCCAAGTCCAGTGGCTGTTCTGAGCGTCTTGCCTCCCCTCCCGGACTGCGCATATTTATATAGTTTTATTAGTTATTGCAGATAAATGATTTGAGATAAAATCCAGTCGTACAAACTGAAGTACATTACTTATGTGATATAGGATTTTTATCATTTGTTTCTGTTTGCTTTATGTCTGGTACAAACAAAAGAAATAATGAAAAGACTTCATTCAAAAGCGAATTTCATCTATGACTTCGACCTTTTATGAAAAATACTAAAAATATTCAATAATTTTCTCAGATGTGCTAATACCTTGAAATCATTTGCATTTTGATAGTCTAAATATTTAACATTATTTTAGAGAATAAGTCTGATTACCAATTGTGAACACATTTACAGTAGTTTGAGTAAATGGACAGCTACACGAATATTTTCTATGAACCAATCAGCTATTTGTAGCTATACACGAGGGGCGTGGCTTACGGGCCAGGGTAGCGTAGAAATAGTATAGTTGGAAAATTTGTCATAATATTTCATAAGAATTTCTCGTTACAGGCGGCCATGACAACACCGCTTCGGCCTTTACCCGTCATAACCAGTTACTACGTTCTTTTTTTTTTATCCTCTTCACCACTGATCGGCTCGTTAGCCATGGGTGATCGGTCACGTCTCTGATTACTTTCCTTTCTTTTATCCTCTTCACCACGATCGGCTCGTTAGCCGCTTGGGTGATCGGTCACGTCTCTGTTACGCACTGTTGGCAAGTACTGGGCATGCACCGGCTCCTGAATGTACCTGAACCCGCTCCAGTGTTGGTCAAGTCTGGTCTTGAAAGAGCTCACACTCGGTGCCGTCACAACACTTTCTGGTAGATTGTTCCAAGAGTTCACAGCTCTCACTCCGAAAAAGTTTGCCCTCACAGTTTTCTGGACTTGCGGCTTCTTCAATCTTGAGCTGTGACCCCTTATAGGGAGAGCGTCCGCCAGCTCCAAGTAAGGACACTCGACTGAGTAGTGCCACTTGAGATGCTTATACACTTCAATTAGGTCACCCTTGCCCGTCTGTAGTATAAGCGAGGCAAGTTCAGTCGCTCCAATCTCCCAGGGTAGCTGAGGTGCCGAAGTGCAGGCACCAGTCTGGTAGCCCTCTTTTGAACATTTTCAACCAACTGACAGTCCTTAGCATATCTCGGGGACCAGACGGGGTGACAGTACTCCAGATGGGGAAGCACTTCACTCTTGAAGATCGTTCCGAGGGACGGACCGTCTAGATATCTGTACGACCTTCTTATAAGACCCAATAATTTATTTGCCTGATTTACCTTCTTCTTGCAACGGCCCGAGAACTTCAGCTCATTGTCAACGTACACACCCTAAATACCTATATAAAATCTAACTATTTTATATACACACGAATAACGAAAACACAAGATTAAGTTTTATTTAAAAAAGCTGTGAGCGTCATAATATAGATTAAATAAGAAGTTAAATGAGAATATGATAACTGAGTCGCTTCAAGGGAGGAGGGGAGGGAAGGGATGTCGTGCCGATCGCTTGCTGAAAATAAATATTCTGTTTTCGTGATTTAACAAGCAAACACGATTCCAAAATGTTTAAATATCTGTGATTATTCCTGCCACACACGATGACCACCTTCACACGTGGTCTAGAATACAGGAGATGAAGTATTGCGTTATTTTCATATCTTAGAGTATGTATTCAAGATGTGAGACATCGGGTGGTGTGGTGTTCACGTGGTGCAGTAACTCGTCCTCGGGTGTTGATATGAAGGACGTCACGTGGTCATGGGAACACTGAGTGGGTGTGGTGTTCGTGTGTGTGTGTGTGTTGAAGTTAGCGTATATTTTCAGGCATGGTAGACAACATATGCTCTTCTGTATACACTTGGGTGGAAACACGAGTACACACACACACACACACACACACACACACACACACACATTTACGCCCCTGCCAGTTATCCATATTCTCAACCAGCAGCAGATGTGGACCTGCTAACGTGCGACATGAGTTAAGTGCGGGGTCCACACTGTCCTGGTCTGGGTGTTACCGCCTGGCTCACAAGTGGATATGTTTTTAGGTGACAATCGCGGACAGGAGCTCTCTCTCTCTCTCTCTCTCTCTCTCTCTCTCTCTCTCTCTCTCTTTATATAAAATTTGAAAACTTACCATAGATTCACTTTACACCATCACCAACACTCCCCTACCCCCCCTACCCCCCTACCCCCCTACCCCCTACTCCCCCACCCCCCTACCCCCCACCCTACCCCCCTACCCCCTACCCCCCCTACCCTCCCCCCGGCTTACAGAGTGATGGAAACATAAAGAGAACACACGTATCAACAATCGTCATGGACTGTGGGTGGGTGTGTGAGTGACCAGAAAAATGGACAGCTTGTCAAAGGTATCGTTATACAGCCATCAAAGTGGAGCGTATAGCGAGACAGGGGCCAGAGTGAAGGATTAATAAAGATTTAATAGAGCGTGAAGTAGGGGAACACCATTAGCTTATTGTTGTTGACTAATACGATGGGTTTAATGCCCCTCAGTGTGTGTGTGTGTGTGTGTGTGTGTGTGTGTGTGTGTATATATTTCACTTTTAAGATTAAGTGCCCTATGCTAACCTAACCTGACCTAACCTAACCTAACCTAACCTAACCTAACCTAACCTGACCTGACCTAACTTTACCGAAACTTCGATAAGAGTCATAGACATAATGAGGTGGTACTGTAAACACAAAACAGCTGATATGGTGATGGGCAGCCATATTGTAAACCCAGGTAAACAATGGACCAAGATGACATTTAACCACGTGCATAAAAGCCAACCCAGAAGGCCAACTACGTATACCTGGTGTTGAGATAAAAAAATAGGTTACTTAGTGTCACTTCGTAGGCAGGTAAGGCACGAGTCAGGTGAGTGTGGAGGGATATGGTCGAGTCGTCGTCCACCGCTGAACTGGACCAAAAAAATGAGTTTTTACACGTTCTAAGGTGCAGCATCCTATTAGCTAGCCCTCACACGTTCACTGCTATTCAGGATTTTACTAGTTAGCCCTTACACGTTCACAGCTACAGGATCCTACTGGCTAGCCATCACAGAACTAGTTGTTGTGGTAATTCACGTTTTGTTTACATATCTACATTAGCGGTGTTGACTGATCCGCCAGACTGTTTGTACAATAGAGTGGTTTTGAGGTAACTGTGCTCCTCCTGCCCCTGTATGGAGTGAGTGAGTCTAACCTAACCTAACCTAACCTAACCTAACCTAACCTAACCTAACCTAACCTAACCTAACATCAACGTGAAGTTTGTAAGCTCTGTTGTGGCTAATATAAACAGCCTTGTGTGTGTGGTTTACCGTATATTTTCCTCGCTTGTGATATTATTATTATTTTTATTTTTTTTTGGCAAACTATTCAACACACAAGGGTATACTTTACTAGCGTTCATGAGCTTTACTTGTGTATTTTATCCTAGAAGTGAAACCTCCCTGAGCACCCTTACCCCCCCCCCCACACACACACAAAATTTCTCACTCTTTATCGTCACCCGTTCCAAAAATTATCGCCTGTTATAGAGAGACAACAGAGACCCAAAAGGTTTATTTTTTATTTTCGAAGACTATAAAGACGTCAGGCCTCAGGGGTGTGTGAGTTCTTTTGGGTGTCGTGTGGTTATCGCCCGTCACTTAACCTTTCAGCTGCACACCTCGTCACCCTCAACCTCGAAACTTTAAAAATTCCTCCTCCTACCCCTCCTCCTATCCCCTTCTCCTATCCCTTCTCCTATCCCTCCTCCTATCCCCTCCTCCTATCCCCTCCTCCTACTCCCTCCTCCTATCCCCCTCCTATCCCCTCCTCCTATCCCTTCTCCTATCCTTCCTCCTACCCCTCTCTATCCTTCTATCCTCCTCCTATCCCCTCCCTCCTACCCCCTCCTCCTACCCCCTTCCCCCTCACCCCTGTACCACGTCACCTCCACGTCACCTCCTCTCACCTGGACAGTAGATATCATCAGAATTAGACACCTGCTCTTACCTACAGTTCTTCACTCATTAAGACGACTGTGAGCTTGAGATACCCAGCTATCAGACCACCTGTGAGCTTGAGATACCCAGCTACCATCCACCTGTGAGCTTGAGATACCCAGCTACCATCCACCTGTGAGCTTGAGATACCCAGCTACCATCCACCTGTGAGCTTGAGATACCCAGCTACCATCCACCTGTGAGCTTGAGATACCCAGCTACCATCCACCTGTGAGCTTGAGATACCCAGCTACCATCCACCTGTGAGCTTGAGATACCCAGCTACCATCCACCTGTGAGCTTGAGATACCCAGCTACCATCCACCTGTGAGCTTCAGATATCCAGCTACCATCCACCCTGTAAAATATTTAATACAAGTTAATTATATAAAAAAAATCACTCTATTTGGGATACCTTAACTTTCATTCTCTCTCTGTGGTCCAGTGGCTGAAGTTATCATCAATTCCGATTATTACCGACTCATTGATCTTGCTGAATGTGTCTTTTATCGTTGAGGAAAACAGTCAAATAAAAAGGATAATTTATTTTTCTTTTATTATCATGACTAATTCAATCATATTTTGGGGGGAGTTTCTGTTTTGGAAGTGTTTTAATTTCAGGATTTTTTATTTGTCTTTTTGTCCTGTTAAAAAGTTTCACATTTAAGCACACACACACACACACACACACACACACACACACACACACACACACACACACACACACACACACACACACACACACACACACACACACACACACACACACACACACACACACACACACACACACACACACACACACACACACACACACACACACACACACACACACACACACACACACACACACACACACACACACACACACACACCTTATTCTGCTCCCCATCTCTTTCACTGTAAATATTTCTGACTTTCATTCTCTCTCCCCCTTTCATCTCTCCTCATCCGTATCTCTCTCCCTCACTCCCAAGTTCTCACAAAATCTCTCGAGTCATATTGTATCTCCTATATTTACGCACATGGAAATCTCTCTCATTTACGCACATGGAAATCTCTTATTTACGCACATGAAAATCTCTTTCATTTACGCACATGGAAATCTCTCTCATTTACGCACATGGAAATCTCTCTCATTTACGCACATGGAAGTCTGTCTCATTATGCCAATTAAAATACATTGGTCGTTATACAAGAAACTCATTACTCACAGTGAACAAAACACAAGTCATTCTTCAACAATTTATTATACATTAGTCAGCTATTTATTTACATCAGGAAGCCTCTCCTTCACTCACCCTTTCCCTTTTACTCACCCCTTCCCCCTTACTCACCCCTCCCCCTCACTCACCCCCTCCCCTCAATCACCTCCCCCCCTTACTCACCCCTCCCCCTCACTCACTCACTTGTTCACCATAACACACCTCAGTAACCACGACTATCACATCAGCCAACCTATAGTGGCCAAGACGGTCATTCCAATGCCCGTTAGCTCAGAGGAAGGTTTATGACTATCTACCACTTATGACTGTCTACCACTCTACCACTTATGACTGTCTACCACTCTACCACTCTACCACTACCACTTATGACTGTCTACCACTCTACCACTTATGACTGTCTACCACTCTACCACTTATGACTGTCTACCACTCTACCACTTATGACTGTCTACCACTCTACCACTTATGACTGTCTACCACTCTACCACTTATGACTGTCTACCACTCTACCACTTATGACTGTCTACCACTCTACCACTTATGACTGTCTACCACTCTACCACTTATGACTGTCTACCACTCTACCACTTATGACTGTCTACCACTCTACCACTTATGACTGTCTACCACTCTATACCAACTGTTTCTCGAGATGTGTTGGCTGACGGGAGACAGTCAGCCGAGTTAACATCATACTCAGTAGTGGTGGATCTTGTCAACAGGGAGACGAGTGAGTTAGTGTCTTCTGTGTATAAGTTTGATGACGAGAGTGACAGCCATCCCAGGTGTGTGTGTGTGTGTGTGTGTGTGTGTGTGTGTGTGTGTGTGTGTGTGTGTGTGTGTGTGTGTGTGTGTGTGTGTGTGTGTGTGTGTGTGTGTACAGTCCTTATGGTGGGTATGTGTCACAAATGAGAGAGTGGTGTCATTATGAAAGGTGGAGCCCATGGTACACTGCGATTCCCTTCCTTCCCCTCCCCCCCTTCTCTTCCCCCTTCTCTTCCCCCTTCCCTTCCCCCTTCCCTCCCCTTGACACCCTTATAGAACACCTCTACTCCCATAGTGACAGTGACGATATGCGATATTCTATGTGATTTCTGAACTATGAAAACCAGACGAAGATTCATGTGCAGTTGCTGTAAGTTCATATTAGGACTGGAACCTATTAGATTTTGGGTCTGTTAGGAATTGCAATTGTTCCTTTTAAAGAGATGGTCCTCACACACACACACTCACACACACAGGATTAAAGTGAGTCAGTGTGTCGCCTCTCCTCCTCTTCGTCATTGAGTCCTCTTCTTCACACCTAAAGCTCCACTACCACTAGCCACCACTCAGGAGATTCAGTTAACTCAAATCAAATGATGTATCCAGACTGGTGATCACCGCTCCTCTCAACTGAGTGAATGAAACAGCCAAGTGATGACTTTTTAGAGTAAGTTTCCCCACAGTTTTGTCTTGGAGCAGCTGGACACTTTCTGGTTTTGGGATATTATCTTTTTTTTTTTTTTTTTACTTCACACAAAAGTAATGACTCATATTGGAATTTTAAACGGAATTATACTCAGAATATTCGGTAATAATTATAACACTTAGGTGAATTCTTGTACGGGAAAATGGACGGAGCAGCCAGCAGCAGCCAGCCAGCACCAGAGTTAATTCCTTTCCCTGGTGCTGGTGGGACAGGAAACTGATTATTGTCGCTCATAATGTAGTCCTGTCGTGGGTAATCAACCTTGCTTCTCTCGGGAACGGGATGAACTTTCCACCTGGATGAGCCTCTCTGTCGGTAGCCTCTTTCTGTTAAGTCTCAATGGAATTATGGCCTAAATGAAAGAATACATCGAAAGAATTGATCTTTTTTACTCCCGGATGCCACAACTCACATGGGATTACGTCATCACGGTGATACATGTTGGTGGATGAACGAAATTGGTGATGGATACTTCACTGTTAGAAGGTGATTATTTTTTTTTACAAGGGAATGTAATTTGTGTGGACTCTGGATATCCCCCTAAACCACGCCTCTCCCCCTCCCCCCCCCTCACCAAAAGTACACAATTAAATAATAGTTTAAATGGCAAAATTAACGAAATAAATGCAATACAATTAGTAGTTGACAAAACAATTTATTGGTAGTTGTTCAACTATACACGAGTACAATAACATTCCAGAAATATTGATGAAATTAACATAACTACCAGTGTGTGTGTGATCAGATGATGAGATTAATTGAACATTGTAAAAAGGTTAAAAGAAATTATTAATAATAATACTAATAATAATAATGATAATAATAATAATCTTTATATATATATATAAAACAAAGAAGTAAGTCTGTGTGTGTCTGTGTGTGTGTGTGTTTGTGTGCATGTGTGTCCGCACGAGAATCTCGGAAACTACTTTACCGATCTGTAGTGATGATGGATGGTGTTATATGTAGTGATGATGGGTTGTGTTATATGTAGTGATGATGGATGATGTTATATGTAGTGATGGTAGGTGATGTTATATGTAGTGATGATGGATGGTGTTATATGTAGTGATGATTGATGGTGTTATAAATGAAATTTATAATAAAAACAAAATTGAAAATAATAATAATAATAATGATAATAATAATAATAATAATAATAATAATAATAATAATAATAATAATAATCCATGAAGAAATAAAAAATAAAAAAAAATAAAATAAAAAGTTCTTGCAGTTGACCCTGTGTTTCATTTTATCTTATTCGCCTCCATGTAAGCTTGGAGAATTTGTTGACGTCCAGTCTTATAGTCGTAAGATATTATAAAATGTAAAATTACTTCCTTTGTTTTACATGAAACAATGAAATATTGAGTAGTTGAATGATCTTCAGGTGAGACCTTGACAGGAGGTGGTGGGTCATCGCGACGAGTCTTGCCCCACAAGCCTTGGCGTACCTTCCTCCAAGTTGACACAAAGACTTTTTTTAAATAAGTCATATTGAAGAATTTACTGAGATCAATTCTGGTGTAAGGATAGAGGTCAAATAAAAATTGAGGTACTTTTTATGAAAAGGTGTGATATTATGTTGAGGATGGTGCAGTTCATATAGTGTAAAGGATAGTGTATGTGTAGTGTAGAAGATAGTGTAGTTGATAGTGTAGTGCTAATGTAGATGATTGTGTAGATGATAGTGTAGATGATAGTGTAGGTCTAGTGTAGTTGATGTAGTGTAGATCATAGTGTAGTTGTAGTGTAGATGATAGTGTAGATGTAGTGTAGTTGATGTAGTGTACATGATAGTGTAGTTGTAGTGTACACGATAGTGCAGTTGATATAGTGAAGATGATAGTATAGTTATAGTGAAGATGATAGTGTAGCTGATGTAGTGTAGATGATAGTGTAGATGTAGTGTAGTTGATGTAGTGTACATGATAGTGTAGTTGTAGTGTACACGATAGTGCAGTTGATATAGTGAAGATGATAGTATAGTTATAGTGAAGATGATAGTGTAGTTGATGTAGTGTAGAGGATAGTGTAGTTGATATAGTGAAGATGATAGTATAGTTATAGTGAAGATGATAGTGCAGTTGATATAGTGAAGATGATAGTGCAGTTGGTATAGTGAAGACGATAGTGTAGTTGTAGTGTATATGATAGTGCAGTTGATATAGTGAAGATGATAGTGTAGTTGTAGTGTAGATGATAGTGTAGTTGTAGTGTAGATGATGGTGTAGTTGATATAGTGAAGATGATGGTGTAGTTGATGTAGTGTAGATGATAGTGTAGTTGTAGTGTAGATGATGGTGTAGTTGATATAGTGAAGATGATAGTGCAGTTGGTATAGTGAAGACGATAGTGTAGTTGTAGTGTATATGATAGTGCAGTTGATATAGTGAAGATGATAGTGTAGTTGTAGTGTAGATGATAGTGTAGTTGTAGTGTAGATGATAGTGTAGCTGATGTAGTGTAGATGATAGTGCAGTTTTAGTGAATATGACACCACCACCACATCATCTTCCTACCCTCCTCCCCTGGCTGACAACACCACCACATCATCCCCCTACCCTCCTCCTGGCTGACAATACCATCACATCACCCCCTCCCTCCTCCCCTGGCTGACACCACCACATCATCCCCTCTACCCTCCTCCCCGGGCTGACAACAATTGGCCCACATCATCCTCCCCACCTCCCTCCCCTGGCTGACACCACCACCACATCCTCTCCCTACTGTCCTCCCCTGGCTGACAACACCACCACATCACCCCCTACCCTCCCCCCTGGCTGACAACACCACCACATCACCCCCTACCCTCCTCCCCTGGCTGACAACACCACCACATCACCCCCTACCCTCCTTCCCTGGCTGACAACACCACCACATCATCCCCCCTCCTCCTCCCCTGGCTGACAATACCACCACATCACCCCCTACTCCTTCCATGGCTGACACCACCACATCATCCCCTACCCTCCTCCCTGGCTGACCACACATCCCTCCTCCCCTGGCTGACAATACCCACATCATCCTCCCTCCTCCTTCCCTGGCTGACACCATCACATCACACCCCCCTACTCCTCCTCCCCCTGGCTGACAACACCACCACACATCATCCCCTACCCTCCTCCCCTGGCTGACACCACCACATCATCCCCCTACTCCTCCCCCTGGCTGACACCACCACATCACACCCTACCTCCCCTGGCTGACACACCACCACATCACCACTCCCTCCTCCCCTGGCTGACACCACCACATCATCCCCCTACCTCCTCCCCTGGCTGACACCACCACATCACCCCTCCCTCCTCCTCCCCTGGCTGACACCACCACATCACCCCTACCCCCTCCCCCCCTGGCTGACACCACCACATCACCCCTACCTCCTCCCCTGGCTGACACCACCACATCATCCCCTACCCTCCTCCCCTGGCTGACACCACCACATCACCCCCCCTCCCTCCCCTGGCTGACACCACCACATCACCCCCTCCTCTCCCCTGGCTGACACCACCACATCACCCCCCCCTCCTCCCTGGCTGACACTCACCACATCACCCCCCTCCTCCCCTGGCTGACACCACCACATCACCCCCTACCCTCCTCCCTGGCTGACAACACCACCACATCACCCCCCTCCTCCCCCTGGCTGACACACATCACATCACCCCCTACCTCCTCCCCTGGCTGACACCACCACATCACCCCCCTACCCTCCCTCCTCCCCTGGCTGACACCACCACATCACCCCCTACCTCCTCCCCTGGCTGACACCACCACATCACACCCCTCCCTCCTCCCCTGGCTGGCTGACACCACCACATCACCCCCTCCCTCCTCCCCTGGCTGACACCACCACATCATCCCCTACCCTCCTCCCCTGGCTGACACCACCACATCACCCCCTCCTCCTCCCCTGGCTGACAACACCACCACATCATCCCCTACCTCCTCCCCTGGCTGACAACACCACCACATCACCTCCCTCCCTCCCCTGGCTGACAACACCACCACATCATCCCCTCCCTCCTCCTGGCTGACACCACCACATCATCCCCCTCCTCCTCCCCTGGCTGACACCACCACATCACCCCCCTCCCCTCCTCCCCTGGCTGACACCACCACATCATCCCCCTACCCTTCTCCCTATATAGTTTTTGTTATTTATATAATCATTATAATTTTAATATATCCCATGTATAATAAAAATAAAAATATGCGTATGAACATTACTCCGATGCCAACACAAAATCAGAAATATATATCCATTGTGATCCATTTGTTAAGATAAAACCTTTTCTGCAAGATAAGTTAGGAAGCAATTATTTTCACCAATGTTATTTGAGACGGTTAACTTAAACATGCATCTTATATTTTTTATACTGTAAAGGCGCTGTGATATATTTATAATCCAAGACACAGATAACAGGTTTTAAAGATGGGAGTAAATATTGGTATGATGAAATGGTCATTCTATTTTAAGTATAAACAATATGATCCAGGAGATTAAGGAGGCAAGAGGTATACCTAATGTTAGTTTTTAGAAGTGTACATTTGTTTGATAGAGAACCAGAGTGACAATACGGTTTTCCAACTTCATCTCCTAGTAGGTTTTTCGACAGCAATAATTTCAAAGGATGGATTGTCTTGTCCCTTCTGAGTCACAGCTGTACTTGAAAGAGTAACACCAACGTTGTAAAGAAAAAACTACTTTCTTGTGGTCAAAAGTTTGTGACGATAAAAGTTCAGTGATAAAAATACAAAAAAAAAACGAAACATACGAACTGATTTGCTTCCTGTATTGAGTTAGTTGTTTAGGATTCATAATTACTACTAATATATTCACGAAAACATGTGAGTCCAGGTTAAGTTGATTACAGTGTATGATGCATATGCACGGCAAGTATGACTCACCTTTAGCTTGATTATAGTTGTGTCGACAGATGGCGTTAGTTGGTAGGTTCTCTGAGTGACGTTTTCACTTGTTGGCCAATTGCAATAGTTTCGAACCTTGGTAATGTTTTATTTATATACTTTATGTTCCTTGGACATTGAATTGGCCCTTTAACGGTTGATTCATGAGGGGTTAATTGGCTGGAACATGGAAAAGTATATAGGGTTTTTAGTAGCGAGAAACCAACTGTCTTTTCTTCATTTATTAAGAAAATATATTATATACAGTTCCAAGTGTGTATCACCGTAACTTATTCACTGTAGCTGAGTGATAAATGAGGACGGAGGCTGTCTTATATAGCTCTGCTCAGAACGTCCTTTTGATGAGATAATTGAGTGAGGTGAGTAGGGACCCATCGAGGGAAGTCGGAAATATATCGGACGTCCTCCCTCGAGGGAAGACGGAACCATCCACGATGGCTCTCAACAACGTCTTCCTCTAGTCAAGGTTATCAAACTACTGCCCGCAATAGGTGGCCAGAGAGCCAGTGACGCGACTTCCCGTGGGCAGACCTTATCACGTGCTCTGAACATGCTACCTCCTAGCTAGTGGAAAGTTACAGGGGGTGATAGAGTATATATGTCTAATGTAATTAACCCATTTATATAAATACTTCTGCCGATAAAACAGGAGCTAATACAACATCATCTGTTGCTAACGTGACATTACCCAGAAAATTGAGATTAAATAATGATCATATACACAAAACAGCCCGTCCTCTACACTGGGTGAAACACTAGTTCTTCCCTCGACAACTTAATCAAGGCAAGCCGCCAGTACAGACACGCGACAACCTGTTTTATTAATTGGTCCTAGACGAACAAGCACTTAAGCTACCTAGCATTGGGAGGAGGGGAGAGGGGTGGGGGGGGGGGTGACTGGTTGAGGGAACATTGCAGACTCTGATGGTGTAACGCGGACTCATCATCATCATCATCGTCTTAAAGCCATTTTCCTTGCTTGCCGATCACCTGAAGAAGATTAGACAACGTAGCTTATGTCACGTGATGATTAAACGGCATAACACTACCTGGAGGGATTAGTTTAGGTTAGAAGGGGTTAGGTTAAGTTAAGTCGAGTTGGGTTAGGGTAGATTAGGTTATTTTAATTTAGGATACATTAGAGAGAATAACATTGGCAAAATGATGGAAGTATAGGGCTGGGGAAGCAATGAGTTGGATAAAATTTGGAGACAGACAGACAGACAGGGAAAGGTGTACTATTAATACTGAAACAACCCGACTATATATTTACTCCTGCCATGAACCATTACTCAACACATGACTTAGAAAATTAACGCCGCAGAGAAGCAAGAAGTGACATTTGTTGATAAGGTTAGACTGACTTGGGTGCTGGCATTTTTCCCCCTGCAGGTTGTCAGTGTCATGAACAAAGCAACAAAAAGGTCACGGCAGGTGGTGGATGGTCATGCCCCCTCACCTGTACCGTAAACAAAACGATCATTAGCGTAAATTGAGTCATTACATTAATTTAACAGTCTGGTGGGTATTATATTAATTAAGAGTAAATGTTTGTTGATAAATTATTTGTGAGCAACGACTACACACACACACACACACACACACACACACACACACACACACACACACACACACACACACACACACTAATTCAGCTTTGTGAAAAAAAAATATTCCCTCCAATTCTCTTCTCTGCATTATTAAAATACTTCTCTATATGACTCCAACACTGCAACGAAAGCTTAATACAACAAAAAAGACGAAATTAATTCACTCTGAGGGAACAGCAAAGTCAAAATGAATATAATACGAGGTTTAATTCTCATCCATTGAACGTTTGTGTTGATTCAGGGTAATTGACTACACGGGAATCCTCTTAAGTATGGTAATGTAATGATGTTACCAGGTGCGCCAGTTTACATGATGTGACTGACTCTGTGTACATATTGTAATAATTGTGCTTCTATATCGTTATCGCTTTCGGGTTTATTGTCTCTTCTTCTTTCTATCTTTTGTTATTGAGTATCATATTTTGTTTTTATTCTGTATATGAACGGTCTTTGTTGTGATGTAATGTGTTTTTTTTCATTCACTCGTTCATTTGTTCATTTATTCACTCTCACTCAATTTATTACCCACATACTGAGCCACGCTACACATCCACATACTGAGCCACGCTACACATCCACATTTTGAGCCACGCTACACATCCACATACTGAGCCACGCTACACATCCACATACTGAGCCACGCTACACATCCACATACTGAGCCACGCTACACATCCACATACTGAGCCACCACATCCACATACTCGAGCCAATGCCACACATCCACATACCGAGCCACGCCACATCCACATACTGAGCCACGCTACACATCCACATACTGAGCCACGCTACACATCCACATTTTGAGCCACGCTACACATCCACATACTGAGCCACGCTACACATCCACATACTGAGCCACGCTACACATCCACATACTGAGCCACGCTACACATCCACATACTGAGCCGCGCTACTCACCCACATACCAAGCCACACTACACACCCACACACCAAGCCACACTACACACCCACACACTGAACCACACTACACACCCACACACTGAGCCACACTCACACACCCACACACACTGAGCCACACCACACACCCAGCCACACTGGAGCCACACACACACCCACACACCAGCCACACTACACACCCACACACTGAGCCAGCCTCTACACACCCACACACCAAGCCACAATACACACCCACACACACTGAGCCACTACACATCCACATACTGAGCCACGCTACACATCCACATACTGAGCCACGCTACACATCCACATACTGAGCCACGCTACACATCCACATACTGAGCCGCGCTACTCACCCACATACCAAGCCACACTACACACCCACACACCAAGCCACGCTACACACCCACACACTGAACCACACTACACACCCACACACCAAGCCACACTACACACCCACACACTGAACCACACTACACACCCACACACTGAGCCACACTACACACCCACACACGGAGCCACACTACACACCCACACACTGAGCCACACTACACACCCACACACTGAGCCACACTACACACCCACACACTGAGCCACACTACACACCCACACACTGAGCCACACTACACACCCACACACTGAGCCACACTATACAGTATTCCGTGCAACAGGAGGTGGGGAGACGGGCAGGTAGTGTTGGAGATTACAGCTTGACAGTGTTTTATAACCTTCCTTCTGTGATGTCTTGGTAATCTTCTTCCCTTTGACTCCAGATTAATCCTTTCCTCTCATTCCCCTTCTCTGTCTTTACGCCCCGTTTAAATCCCCATCAGAGTAATCCCTCCTCTTCTTATTCTCGTCCCTCCTACTGTAAATCCCCATTAGATTAATCCTTTCCCATCCCCACCCCTTCATTACTCCTACTATAAATCCCCACCATCTCATCCCCACCTCCCTCTCCATGCCCAATGTAAATCCCTACCAAAGTAATCCCTTCCCCTCTCGTCCCCACCTCCCTCTCCAATCCCACTTAAATCCCCACCCGAGTAATACTGATAAAACTAAGACTCTTTCCTCTGTAAGTCTTTCCCCCTCTTATCCTCTTACTTAATATAGTTAAAGATCTTTTTAACCAAGCACTAAAGCCCTCAGGTGTGTGTATGCATCAGGTGAGTCTTAATTGTAATATAAGGTGGTCTAAATGTTCCCCTGTCTTGTTTACTGTGTCTCTCTAAGTTCGTTTCACAAGTTTGCTTCATCTGTAGGCTATGTTACCGTCCTTAGATCAATCGTATTTAAGAAAAACCTTTTGGGAATTTTCTCCTCAGTTTATTTAACCAAACTTAACTTAACCTAACCAAACCTATTGAAGGGAATAGGTTAGTTTAATCAAAGTGTTCAGTCATTGTATTCATGGGGTTCAGTCATCGTATTCATGGGATTGAGTCATCGTATTCATGGGGTTAAGTCATCGTATTCATGGGGTTCAGTCATCGTACTCAAGGTGGTTAAGTCTTCTTAATCACGGGGTTAGGATACCGTACTCAAGGGGTTAATAAGTCATCGTTCGGTTCTCAAGAGGTCAAGTCACGGTACTCGAGAGGTCAAGTCACCGTACTCGAGAGGTCAAGTCACCGTACTAAGGTGGTTAATTCATCGTACACAAGGGTTAAGTCATTGTGTTCAAAGGGTTAAGTCGTCGTACTCAAGGGGTTAAGTCATCGTACTCAAGGGGTTAAGTCACGGTACTCAAGGGGTTAAATCACGGTACTCAAAGAGTTAAGTCACCGTACTCTAACGGTTGAATCATCGTACTCAAGAGATTAAATCACCGTTCTCACGAGGTTAAGTTACCGTACTCAAATGATTCAATCTTCGTACTCAAGGAATTACGTCATCGTACTCAAGGGCCTAAGCGAATAAACAACTATCGAGAAGGCGATATTTAGGAGGTTGGAGTGAGGGAGTAGATGAGGGAGTGGAGAGTAAACACTGGTGGTCTGACCTCTAGTGACGAGAAGAGTGACTCACCATATAAAATAACTCCCCGTATAACTACCGGACATATCCACCACACGGGTCGTCACACCTTCCCGTATAACTACTGGACATATCCACCACACGGGTCGTCACACCTTCTAGAATTCTAATTGTATTCCTGCACTTTTAATAGATGTGGTTAGTTGTACAGTAGCTAAAACAACTATCTGTGCAGGTGGGGGTCGATATGCTCCGAAATTTTACGTGTGACTAGTGACAGCCATCATATACCAAAATTTATCGTCCATGGTCTCATATTATTTCCCACAAAGTATGCACAGATAGTTTTAGCTACTGTACATATTAAAATTATTCTACGTGTGATTTAAGTTTTTAAATAGTGATACAGACAATGTGATAACGAGGCCTCTTTCCTGGCTGCAGAATATGTTACAACTCAGATATTACTTAGGTCAGTATTACGGCAAACTCATGTCAAGTAAAAAAAAATCCGTCACGCCTAAATTGAAATAAGTCCGTAAACGGATTTTGATGCTGATTGATGGTCAGAATCACTGGTGTTTCTCCTGAACTTTCGTGTCTGAGGGATGGCGACCATGGCCCTCTACACCAATTTTTTTCGGGTTGTCTTTACCAGATCTCCCGAGTCTTGTATTGCTGTACTCCTTGGAGCCAGCTATTAATTTCAATTATATATCCCAGTTTCTGCCTTCCCCGGTCTTGCCCATTATTATATTACCATTATCTTCTCTTCACTAATTATATGACCAGATTGTTCTTGATAATATCCAGTATACGAGAGCCCAGAAAGAAACAAAACACACACTTATACGCGGCTCAGGTGCATTTTTAACAGGGCCTAAACTGGAGGTCTTCTCCTTCCAAAAGAAAATCAATAAACGCCGCAGTTAAGAGACAGCCGGGGTCACGTGACGCGGTAAACTGTTTCAACTATCCGGTTAATTGTTTACAGTTCCATCATTCTGAGAACCTCTTGGTCGTCTTATATTATGTAGTGTACAAATCGTTTATTTGTCGTTGTTGAAAGCTTAGATGCCTCCAGCCTGGCGCCCTGCATAGATATTAAGCTTAAAGAAAGTGACTTTCACCGGCATACATGACCTCTAGCTTACTGATGCCGACGTACAATTTCGTGAATGTGTGCTTCATGTTATCTACCTCGCCTCAATACTACCCTGAAGAACTCGCTAATGTCCGGGACCCTCGTGTTCATCACTGCCACCACCCAAAACGAGTCACGGGTGGGTCGAAGGAATCCAATTAGCAGCGCCATCGAGCCGAGCCGCCCGCAGCTGCCGGCGACGCGCCCATTGGCAGCCTCAACACAGACCCCACACATGAGCGGCTGCCACTGTCTCAAGATTCAAGAGAAAAATCGATGCACTGCAGTACATCAGGTTCTCTTGGACCCAAATGTTATACTTGCTGTTATTTTACTACTAGTTGTTATTAAGTAGCTGAGGAAATGAAGAAGTTATGATCAGCAGTTGACTCGCTATCTGTGTTACTCTGATGTACTAACCACCATCTTCAGTATGTGGAATACACTTATTCACGAGTTAGTTTAAGACAGCCATAAATTATGTGGTGAATGTAAACCCTGAATGAAAGCCACCCGTACGTCTCCCTACCCGACCACCGACTGCCTCCACACTTCCTGAGCTTCACACCAAGGCGGTGGTCGTGGTTTGATCTGTGTTGAACAATATAACCTCCCTGGTACACCGCTGATCTCTACATGGTGTGTCGTGAGTCACTCATTTCCTTATCCATTATTATAAGGTCTCCTACCTTGATTTGATGGCAGGTTATGTGGTCCTCGTTGTGGATAAGGTGATGTGAAGAAGACAATGACTTTTGTGGTCTTTACTGAAACTTATTGACGTCTTAAATGTTGTTTGTTATAGCCGTTAAAGACGATTGTTTGATCCCTTGATGATGTTAACTAAAATCCTTTGACAATAGAATATCACATTAGTTGATGTTTCATTTAATAAAAAAAAACAGTAAATGGATAGAAAATAATCTTCTTTTGTGGAATAATTTGCGCCAATATCCGTGGTCAAGTCCAGATAATTCGGACAGTTATGTTAAATAAAGTATCGATCCACATAAAAGAACTAAATATAATTTTAAAATTATTCATTATCTTATTTTAGTAAATTTACTCGAGTGTAATTTTTTTTTACTGGTTTTGCTATCCCTAACTACCTCTCATATGTTTGGTCAACTTGGCGAACGCGGACTGTGTGTGTGTGTGTGTGTGTGAGAGAGAGAGAGAGAGGGCGCGCTCAGAAAAATTACAACTTAAGGAAAATTTATACCAGAAAATTACTCCAAAACTGGTAGTGTGACGCCGCCTTTAATGAGTTACGTCGTCACCCCCTGCTGACCCGACCACCGCCCGACCGTCTGCGGGGCAACGCTTCCCCCTGTTACTAGTTCATAAAAGTCGCGCCCCGCCTCGCTGACACGGGAAAACACTCCCAGTTCTCTGTGGATGACAGCTTTGTTGAGAACCGCCTTTCATGGTTATACATCTCGATTAAAATAAACTTGCCTGTCCGTTCTCAATGTTACAACTTTACGCAAAATTTTCGGGAACTGATGGTTATGTACGGGGGGGGGGCAAACTTTTGAATGGCTTTAACACTTCATCATTTGTTGTATGGTTTTCTTATGAGAATAGTGCCCTCATGATAAGATTGTCATGAAACAAACGCCCACCTCCTACAAACGCCATATACATTTTTTTACAGGGATTAGCCCACCCAGGCACAGGTCACTGACCCACATCGGGGCCTGGGGGGCGAAGATGTAATAATAAAAATAATAATAATGATAATAATAATGATAATAATAAAAATAATAATAACGATAATAATAATGATAATAATAATAATAATAATAATAATAATAATAATAATAATAATAATGAATTATTATAATAATTCATAGTAAATGAAATTTATAATAAAATAAAAGCAAAATTGGAAATAAAATAATACTAATAATAATAATAATAATAATAATAAAAATAATAATAATAATGAAGAACCATAAAGAAATACAAAAATTAAAAAAATAAGATCGAAAGTGAGAAACAATATATTGTATGTATGTTGTGCTGTCAATAGTAAGAGAAACAATTGAGACCCTGCAATTGTGTGTAAATGAGGCAGAAAGTCAGATCAGCAACCTGGGACTTGGTCACAATATTCGTGATACCATATGGCAGCAGAGTCTACCATTAGACAACACATTATGCTTCCAATATCTTCCCAGGCGGTAGTACCTCCCTGTTTGGTAGCTGCCTACTCCCTACTCTGTAGTAGGTAGAACATAAGAATGGAGGAAAGTGCATTGGGCCTATTGGCCCATACTGGGCAGTCCCGTTTACACCCAACCCCTATCGCTCATATATCCATCCAACCTATGTTTGAAGTTCTCCAGCGTAACTTGTTCCACTCATCCACTACTCTATTTCCAAAGCAATGTTGATCTATTTCGCGCCTAAATCTAAATTTGTCTAATTTAAAACCATTGCTACGAGTTCGCTCCTGGTTGGATTGTTTGAGTATCTTTGTTATATCACCTTTGTTTAGCCCTGACTTCCATTTATACACCTCGATCATATCGCCCCTCACTCTACGTCTCTCGAGGGAGTGCAAATTAAGATGCTTTAACCTGTCTCTGTACTCTAGGTTGCTAATGCCCAGGATTAGTCTTGTCATTCTCCTCTGATTTCTGTAGTACGGTGACCAGAACTGAACTGCGTAACCCAAGTGGGTTCTCACAAGCGAAAGATATAATTTTAGGGTGACCTCGTTAGTCTTGTAACTAACACTCCTTTGTGTGAACCCAAGTACTTTGCCTTGTTTCGAGCAAATACACATTGTTGACTTGGTTTAAGATTCCTACTTATTATTACTCCTAAATCTTTCTCACAGTTGGATTTCTCTATAACAACGTTGTTCATCTGATATATGGTTTCCCTGTTTACATCTCCTCGACTACGTACTTTACATTTGTGCACATTAATTTTCATCTGCCATCTTACAGACCTCATCTGCCATTTTTCAGACCGGTAAAAGATCTTTGTGGTATTGGAATCTCCTGAGCGCGTATATTATAACTGTGAACAGACGCAAAGTTTTCCACCAATATCACCATCTGCGACCAATAATCAGATATCGTCCTCAGCTGCCGCCACCACTCGCCTCCTGAGACTTCCCTCAACCTTGCCCCTAACTTCCTATAATAGATTCACTCTTTCTTTCCTAAAATGTTTCTCCTTTTCCTACACATTTCTTACGCCTTTCCCATCCTGTTTTGGTGTCTTAACTATTTCTTCCCCTTCCATCTTCCTCATCCTCGTCTTCCTACTCCACCACCACCACCTCGTCTTCCCACTCCACCACCCTCACCTCGTCTTCCCACTCCACCACCCTCACCTCGTCTTCCCACTCCACCACTCTCACCTCGTCTTCCCACTCCACTAACACCCCATCTCGTCTTCCCACTCCACTAACACCCTCACCTCGTCTTCTCCATCCCACCACCCCTCCCCTCGTCTTCCCTCCACTAACACCCCTTACCCCCATCTCTTGTGCTCACCTTGCTTTCCCACCTCGTCTTCCCACTCCACTAACACCCTCACCTCGTCTTCCCTCAACCCCCTCACCTCGTCTTCCCACTCCACTAACACCCCCACCTCGTCTTCCCACTCCACTAACACCCCCCACCTCGTCTTCCCACTTCACCACCCCTCACCTCGTCTTCCCACTCCTAACACCCCCCATCTCGTCTTCCCTCCACCACCCCTCCCTCGTCTTCCCACTCCCTTCCTCTCACCTCGTCTTCCCTCCACCACTCCCACCTCGTCTTCCCACTCCACTAACACTCCCACCTCGTCTTCCCACTCCACTAACACCCTCACCTCGTCTTCCCACTCCACCTCATAATAGTCTCTGCTCTCATCCTTATCGCAATCCTTCGAGTCTTTTCAGCTTATCCTTCAGTGTCTATAATTCGCCACCGTCTCCTAATACTCTCTCGTAAGTCCCTCGGCTGAGCCTTCAAATACCACCCTGCTCCTCCCCCCTCCCCCTTCTCCTACCCATTCCCCTTCCCTTCTCCTACCCATTCCCCTCTCCTCCCAATTCCCTTCTCCCCATTCCCCTCTCCTCCCCATTCCCCTCTTCTACCCATTCCCCTCTCCTCCCCATTCCCCTCTTCTCCCCTTTCCCCTCCCCTCTCCTCTCTCCCTCTCCCCCTTCTCCTCCTCCCCATTCCCTTCTCCCCCATTCCCCTCTCCTCCCCATTCCCCTCTCTCCCCTTCCCTTCTCCTACCCATTCCCCTCTCCTCCCAATTCCCTTCTCCCCATTCCCCTCTCCTCCCCATTCCCCTCTTCTACCCATTCCCCTCTCCTCCCCATTCCCCTCTTCTCCCCTTTCCCCTCCCCTCTCCTCTCTCCCTCTCCCCCTTCTCCTCCTCCTCCTCCTCGAACTTTGGAGTAATTCAGCAAGGTCAAAATGCACAGATACACAGACAGACAGACCGAGGTAAAGGAAAATGAGATCCCTTCTGCCGGAGCTGGAGTACCAACGCCAGGCTTGGTGGTCGTAGACGAGTGGTGGGAATTGTTAATGCGGAAAGAAGGACCTAATCATCATCTTCTTCTTCTTCTTCTTCTTCTTCTTCTTCTTCTTCTTCTTCTTCTTCTTCTTCTTCTTCTTCTTCTTCTTCTTCTTCTTCTTCTTCTTCTTCTTCTTCTTCTTCTTCTTCTTCTTCTTCTTCTTCTTCTTCTTCTTCTTCTTCTTCTTCTTCTTCTTCTTCTTCTTCTTCTTCTTCTTCTTCTTCTTCTTCTTCTTCTTCTTCTTCTTCTTCTTCTTCTTCTTCTTCTTCCTTCTTCTTCTTCTTCTTCTTCTTCTTCTTCTTCTTCTTCTTCTTCTTCTTCTTCTTCTTCTTCTTCTTCTTCTTCTTCTTCTTCTTCTTCTTCTTCTTCTTCTTCTTCTTCTTCTTCTTCTTCTTCTTCTTCTTCTTCTTCTTCTTCTTCTTCTTCTTCTTCTTCTTCTTCTTCTTCTTCTTCTTCTTCTTCTTCTTCACTTCTTCTTCTTCTTCTTCTTCTTCTTCTTCTTCTTCTTCTTCTTCTTCTTCTTCTTCTTCTTCTTCTTCTTCTTCTTCTTCTTCTTCTTCTTCTTCTTCTTCTTCTTCTTCTTCTTCTTCTTTGCTTCTTCTTCATGTCTTCTTCTTCTTCTTCTTCTTCTTCTTCTTCTTCTTCTTCTTCTTCTTCTTCTTCTTCTTCTTCTTCTTCTTCTTCTTCTTCTTCTTCTTCTTCTTCTTCCTTCTTCTTCTTCTTCTTCAACTATTTCTTCTTCAGCTATTCTTCTTCCTTCTTCTTCTTCTTCTTCTTCTTCTTCTTCTTCTTCTTCTTCTTTATTTATTCAGCCTGTCTTCTTCTTCTAGCTATTCTTCTTCTTCTTCTTCAGCCTTCCTTTATTCTTCTTCTTCTTCTTCTTCTTCTTCTTCTTCTTCTTCTTCTTCTTCTTCTTCTTCTTCTTCTTCTTCTTCTTCTTCTTCTTCTTCTTCTTCTTCTTCTTCTTCTTCTTCTTCTTCTTCTTCTTCTTCTTCTTCTTCTTCTTCTTCTTCTTCTTCTTCTTCTTCTTCTTCTTCTTGGGTGTAGAAATTCTCTTTGTATAGAAACAGAGAGAGAAAGAGATATTTCTACAATGTTTGGTGGGGAGACATACAAACAACTCTCACCTCCTCCTACTCCTGTTCCTTCTACTCCTGTTCCTCCTACACCTGTTCCTCCTAATCCTGTTCCTCCTACTCATTTCCTCCTACTCCTGTTCCTTCTACTCCTGTTCCTCCTACACCTGTTCCTCCTACTCCTGTTCCTCCTACTCCTGTTCCTCCTACTCCTGTTCCTCCTACTCCTGTTCCTCCTACTCTGTTCCTTCTACACCTATTCCTCCTACTCCTGTTCCTTCTACTCCTGTTCCTCCTACTCCTGTTCCTCCTACACCTGTTCCTCCTACTCCTGTTCCTCCTACTCCTGTTCCTCCTACTCCTGTTCCTCCTACTCCTCCTCCATACCACCCATATCTTAACAAAATATCTACATCAACATTTTCCCCTCAAGTACACTAATATAGATGTACCCGCAAGTATATATATCACAATTTTCAACTCGTCTTTATTATCACATGTACCCGAGGCAGTCGACCGGGCCTGAGTTTATATCGTCATTTATCGTGAGTTGTAAAAAGCACTCCCCCGGGACGACCTTCTTATTTATTTATTTTATTTATATTTATTAATTTTTTTTTGTATTTGTTATATAGGATTGTTTTTACGTGGAAAGCAACTTGAGTAGTCAGATTTATGAAAAAAGACAGAATATTATGTAAGTTTGTGTTTTAATGTGTGTTTTGTACGCATTCTTAAAATTTAACAGAAGAGAAAGCTTATTTTTTTTACGTTTATTCATTGTTAATTAAATAAGACAAAGACTAGACGAGGAGGTTTACTACTGCCAACAAGATTATGAATTATGTAAAAGTCGACAAAAGCTACCGACCACAGTCAACATAAGGTTGCTGAGGGCGGTGGTAGGTGGTTGTCAGGGTGGTGAGGCAGGCGGCGTGTCCTGGGTCGCCAACACGGGTCTCCACTCTCTCTCTCTCTATGTGGCATCGTCAGACAGCAGGGAGAGGCCATCGTGTCTCCTCTTAAGAGTGGTCAGCTAAGTAGTCCAGGTTAGGTTAGGTTAGATAAGGTAGGGTTAGATTAGGTGTAATATACAGGGATTAATATTCTTTACCTGCAAGATAAACTCCCTTCACCTCCTAACCATGCCCCTCACCTCCTAACCAGCCCCCTCACTTCCTAACCCTCTCCCTCACCTCTTAACCGTCCCCTCATCCCCTAACCATCTCCCAGACCTAACCCCTCTCACTTCCTAACTCTCTCCCTCACCTCCTAACCACCCCCTCACCTCCTAACCATCCCCCTCCTCACCATAACCAGCCCCTCACCTCCCAACCATCCTCTCCTCACCCTCCTAACCACCCCTCACCTCCCAGTCCACATGCCCCTCACCCTCCCAACCATCCCCACCTCCTAACCATTCCCCACCTCTAACCATCCCTCCCTCACCTCCTAACCACATCCCCTCCTCACCTCCCAACCATCCCTCCTCACCTCCTAACCATGCCCCCACCTCCCAAACCACCCTCCCTCCTGGCTCATTATATTACCTGTATCAGCAGTGTCACTGTCTCAGCCTTTAATCACTCTGTCGTTGATATGAAGCTTCCATCTAACGAACTATATAGCGATGAATGTCCGTTATATCGAGGGTCTGGTAGATATGAAGCCTCCATCTAACGAACTATATAGCGATGAATGTCCGTTATATCGAAGGTCTGGTAGATATGAAGCCTCCATCTAACGAACTATATAGCGATGAATGTCCGTTATATCGAGGGTCTGGTAGATATGAAACCTCCATCTAACGAACTATATAGCGATGAATGTCCGTTATATCGAAGGTCTGGTAGATTTGAAACCTCCATCTAACGAACTATATAGCGATGATTGTTCGTTATATAAATGGTTTGGTAAATGTGAAACCTCCCTCTAACGGACTATATGGAGAAAGAGAGAAATCCGTTATATACAGATTCCACTATTATTAATGGACAGATTAATTAAGACAGATAAAGAAAGTTGATATTGTCACTATGAGTTGAGATTTTCAAACAGTTATTCCCTCACCATATTATTTTTAGTTCATTTTGTTTATATTCCATTTAAATCATTCTACTAGTATTGGTGTATGCAGTGTTGTATAATTCATGTATACCTGACCTGTGTTCTGGCCCTTTGACCCTTCCGTTGTGTTCGTCCAATTTCTAACTCTCACATGTACTCTATATGCCATGTTTGTATTGAGAATTGCCATATATACCAATATTACTCTTCATTACACACCAAAAATATACACCAACGTCACATACACCAACACAATACAGAAACAAAAACTATATTTAATACACACCCTTAATACACACCCTTAATACACACCCTTAATACACATCTTTAATACACACCCTTAATACACATCCTTAATACACATCCTTAATACACATCCTTAATACACACCCTTAATACACACCCTTAATACACACCCTAAGCAGTTATTGGATCCCCTTACCTTCTGTTGTCCTGGTAGTGAGCCCTTAACTCTCTCTCTCTCTCTCTCTCTCTCTCTCTCTCTCTCTCGTACTTCTCTGTTCGCTTTGTCTGTTCTCTTTATTGTAGTAGGATTCTGTTGTTAATAATCACAAGGACTATTGATTCACATGAAGATTGGTCACCCTCCTTAACAGTACCTGAGGTGATTAGTTTTAGGTTGGCTTGTTTGGGTTAGGTTAAGTTAAGGGTAGTTAATCCTAAGGTAAAATAAGCTGGGGTAATCATCTTAATTTGGAAGTTTATGCTACGAAACCAGTTATTATTTCAGTCTTCCTGTGACCAAATTCGTGTTTTGTATTCTCCATTTTCTTATTTT
>NW_024744353.1:0-8683 GCF_018991925.1 Homarus americanus | reverse complement strand
CTGGTTCATGGCACTGAAGGCGCCTGGCCCCACACTCCCCTGTCTGGCGGCACTGAAGGGTGCCTGGCCCATCCACTCCGGGGTCATGGTGCTGAGGGGTCCCCGGCCCTCACACTCAGGGTTATGTCTCTAAAGGGGTGACCGGCCCTCACACCCCGGGTCAAGTCACTGAAGGGGTGCAGGGCCCTCACACCCCGGTTCTTGGCACTGAAGTGGTGTCCGGCCCTCATACCCCTGTTCATGGCACTGAAGGGGTGCCCGGCCCTCACACTCCAGGTCATGGTGCTGGAGGGGTCCCCGGCCCTCACACCCTTGTTCATGGCACTGAATGGGTGCCCGGCCCTCACACTACGGGTCATGGTGCTGGAGGGGTCCCCGGCCCTCACACCACGGGTCATGTCACTGATGGGGTGCCCGTCCCTCACAAACCGGTTCATGTCACTGAAGGAGTGACCGGCCCTGACACCCAGGTCTATGGCACTGAAGGGGTGCCCAGCCCTCACACCCCGGGGCATGGTGCTGGAGGGGTGCCCGGCCCTCACACCCCGGGTCATGTCACTGAAGGGGTTTCTGGCCGTCACACCCCGGGTCATGTCACTGAATGGGTGTCCGGCCCTCACACCCCGGGCCATGGTGCTGAAGGGGTACCCGGCACTCACACCCCGTTTCATGGCACTTAAGGGGTGCCCGGCCCTCACACTCCGGGTCATGGTGCTGGAGGGGTGCCCGGCCCTCGCACCCCGGGTGATGTCCCTAAAAAGTTCCGGCCCTCACACCCCGGGTCATGACACTGAAGGAGTGACCGGCCCTCACACCCAGGTTCATGGCACTGAAGGAGTGCCCGGCCCTCACACCCCGGGGCATGAGGTTGGAGGGTGCCCATCTCACACCCTGGTCAAGGAAGTTGATGGGGTGCCTGGCCCCTTACACCTGATTCATGGCATCTGAAATCGAGCGGCCCCAGCACCCCTGGATTCATGGCACTGGAAATCGACCCCAAGCCCCAACACACACTGTAATCAAAGCAAGGGGTGCCCAGCTCACACCCAGATTCAGCACTGAAGGGGTGCCCACCCTACACCCTCAAGGTTTTAATGGCACTGAAAGGGTGCCCGGCCTCATACCCCTTTTCTATGACACGGGCAAGTGCCTGGCTCACACCCTGTTTCATGGCACTGAAAGGGTGCCCGGCCCTCACACCCCGGTTCATGACACTGAAGGGGTGCCCGGCCCTCATACCCCAAGTCATAGTACTGAAAGGGTGCCCGGCCCTCACACTCCGGGTCATGGTTCTGGAGGGGTGCCCGGCCCTCACACCCCGGGACATGTCACTGAAAGGGTGCCCGGCCCTCACACCCCGGGTCATGTCACTAAAGGGGTGCCCAGCCCTTACTCCCCGGGTCATGTCACTAAAGGGGAGACCAGCCATCACACCCCGGGTCATGTCACTGAATTGGTGTCCGGCCCTCACACCTCGGGCTATGGTGCTGGAGGGGTGCCCCACCCTCACTCCCTGGGTCATTGTGCTGAAGGGGTGCCCGGACCTCACACCCCGATTCATGGCACTGAAAGGGTGCCCGGCCCTCACCCTCCGGGTCAGGGCACTGAACGGGTGCCCGGCCCTTACACCCCGGGTCATGTGAAGGGGTGCCCGGCCCTCACACCCCGGTTCATAACACTGTAGGGGTGCCCTGCCCTCACAACCCGTTTCATGGCATTTAAGGGGTGCCCGGCCATCACAGCCCCGGTTCATGGCACTGATGGGGTGCCCGGCCCTCACACCCCGGGTCCTGGTGCTGGAAGGGTGCCCGACCCTGACACCCCGGGTCATGTGAAGGGGTGCCCGGCCCTCACACCCTGGATCAAAGCACTGTATGGGTGCCCGGCACTCACACCCCGTTTCATGGCACTTAAGGGGTGCCTTGCCCTATCACCCCTGTTCATGTCACTAAAAGGGTGCCCGGGCCTCACTCCCCGGGTCATGGCACTGAAGGGGAGCCCTGCCCCCACACCCCGGGTCATGGCACTGATGGGGTGCCTGGCACTCACACCCGAGTCATGGTGCTGCAGGGGGAGCCCGGCCCCACACCCGGGTCATGTGAAGGTGGCCCTCACACCCCGGGTCATGTGAAGGGGTGACCGGCCCCCTCAAACCCCGGGTCATGGTGCTGAAGGGGTGCCCGGCCCTTACACCCCGGGTCATGTCACTTATGGGGTGCCCGGCCCTCACACTCCGGGTCATGGTGCTGGAGGGGTGCCCAGCCCTGACACCCCGGGTCATGTGAAGGGGTGCCCGACCCTCACACCTGGTTCAAAGCAATGTATGGGTGCCCGGCACTCACACCACCGTTTCATGGCACTTATAGGGTGCCCGGCCCTCACACCCAGGTTCATGACTCTGAAAGGGTGCCCAGCCCTCACACCCCTGTTCATGTCACTGAAGGGGTGCCCGGCCCTCACACCCGGGACATGTCACTGAAAGGGTGCCCGGCCCTCACACTCCGGGTCATGATTCTGGAGGGGTGCCCAGCCCTCACTCCCCGGGTCATGTCACTGAAGGGGAGACCAGCCGTCACACCCCGGGTCATGTCACTGAATTGGTGTCCGGCCCTCACACCTCGGGCTATGTTGCTGGAGGGGTGCTCCACCCTCACTCCCCGGGTCATTGTGCTGAAGGGGTGCCCGGCACTCACACCACGATTCATGGCACTGAAAGGGTGCCCGGCCCTCACCCCCCGGGTCAGGGCACTGAAGGGGTGCCCGGCCCTTACACCCCGGGTCATGTGAAGGGGTGCCCGGCCCTCACACCCCGGTTCAAAACACTGTAGAGGTGCCCTGCCCTCACAACCCGTTTCTTGGCATTTAAGGGGTGCCCGGCCATCACAGCCCCGGTTCATGGCACTGATGGGGTGCCCGGCCCTCACACCCCGGGTCATTTTGCTGGAGGGGTGCCCGACCCTGACACCCCGGGTCATGTGAAGAGGTGCCCGGCCCTCACACCCCGGGTCAAAGCACTGTATGGGTGCCCGGCACTCCACACCCCGTTTCATGGCGCAGGGGTGCCCGGCCCTCGCCCTGTTCATGTCACTCCCCGGGTCATGTCACTGAAGGGGTGACCCGCCCTCACACCCCGGGTCATGGCACTGATGGGGTGCCTAGCACTCACACCCCGAGTCATGGTGCTGCAGGGGTGCCCGGCCCTCACACCCCGGGTCATGTGAAGGGGTGCCCGGCCCTCACACCCCGGGTCATGTGAAGGGGTGCTCGGCCCTCACACCCTGGTGCATGGTGCCGGAGGGGTGCCCGGCCCTCACACCCCGGGTCATGTCACTTAAGGGGTGCCCGGCCCTCACACCCCGGTTCATGGCACTGAAGGGGTGCCCGGCCCTCGGGCCCTGGGTCATGTCCCTAAAGGGGTGCCCGGCCCACACACCCCGGGTCATGTCACTGAAGGAGTGACCGGCCCTCACACCCCGTTTCATGGCACTTATGGGGTGCCCGGCACTCACACCCCGTTTCATGGCACTTAAGGGGTGCCCGGCCCTCACACCCCGGGTTATGTCACTGAAGGCCTGCCCGTTCGTCACAGCCCGGGTCTTGTCACTGAATGGGTGTTCGACCCTCACACCCCGGGCCATGGTGCTGGAGGGGTGCCCGGCCCTCACACCCCGGGTCATGGTGCTGATGGGGTGCCCGGCCGCCACACCCCGATTCATGGCACTGAAATCAGTGAGCCCTCACACCCCGATTCATGGCACTGAAATCGACCCAAGCCCCAACTTACACCGGGTCATGGTGCTGAAGGGGTGCGGCCCTCACACCCCGATTCATGGCACTGAAGGGGTGCCCGACCCTCACACCCTGTTTCATGGCTGAAAGGGTGCGGCCTCACACCCCGGTTAATGACACTGAAGGGGTGCCCGGCCCTCAAACCCTGCTTCATGGCACTGAAAGGGTGCCCGGCCCTCACCCGGTGCCCGAGCACTGAGCGCGGCCTCATACCCCAAGTCGCATAGTACTGAAAGGGTGCCCGGCCCTCACACTCCGGGTCATGATTCTGGAGGTGCCCAGCCCTCACCCGAGACTTGTGTCACTGAAAGGGTGCCGACCCTCACACCCCGAGTCCTAATGTCACTGAAGGGGTGCCCAGCCCTCACTACCCGGGTTATGTCACTGAAGAGGAGACCAGCCGTCACACCCCGGGTCATGTCACTGAATTGGTGTCCGGCCCTCACACCTCGGGCTATGTTGCTGGAGGGGTGCCCCACCCTCACTCCCCGTGTCATTGTGCTGAAGGGGTGCCCGGCCCTCACCCCCCGGGTCAGGGCACTGAAGGGGTGCCCGGCCTTTACACCCCGGGTCATGTGAAGGGGTGCCCGGCCCTCACACCCCGGTTCATAACACTGTAGAGGTGCCCTGCCCTCACAACCCGATCCATGGCATTTAAGGGGTGCCCGGATCACAGCCCCGGTTCATGGCACTGATGGGGTGCCCGGCCCTCACACCCCGAGTCATGGTGCTCGAGGGGTGCCCGACCCTGACACCCCGGGTCATGTGAAGGGGTGCCCGGCCCTCACACCCTGGATCAAAGCACTGTATGGGTGCCCGGCACTCACACCCCGTTTCATGGCACTTAAGGGATGCCCGGCCCTCTCACCCCTGTTCATGTCACTGAAAGGGTGCCTGGGCCTCACTCCCCGGGTGTAAAGGCCTAGGACTTAGGGATAGAAATCCCTTACCAGGCTAATCAGGATCTTAATAAAGGAAAGTCAAGGACCATGGTTTTCTGAGGAATAACAAACAACCGTTAGAGATTGGCATCTCTTTACTATAAAAATATAACACAAAACTCTGACACCACTCAACAAACATTAAATACTTATGGGAGTCAAACAATTAAAGGAAGCAAACACTTAAAGGAATCAAACAAATAATGGGAGTCAGCAATTAATGGATTCAAACAAATAAATGGAGTCAACAATTGATAGAATCGAACAATACAGGGGAGTCAGCAATTAATGGAATCAAACAATTATAGAATCAAACCATGAACAAATATTTCCTACGGCAGTGGCCCTGGGGGAAGGTTCTGGAACACGGTGATGCACACTAAGGGTAACGAAACGTCCACTTCGACTCCACACTCAGCGACGTCTTGAAAAGGCAGGAGAACACCGGGGCACCGACGGAATGTGATGAACTGATGGTCGTGGTATGCGGTAGTGGTAGATGACCAGAGAGATGGCAGTTGATAGGTGAAGGTCTGGGAACACAGCCCACGAGTCCAGGACCTATGATGAGATCACATCCAGAATTTGACGGAGAGCAGGGTAGCTAGATACTGACGGTATGGCGGCTGGGTTGAATCTCCCCGCGGCTGAGATAGTCGCTGCCGTTCTCACCTCCGTCCAACCACCCCAAGTGTAGTATGCACCAGCAAACGAGCGAGTTAGCAGCGGTAACTAGCCGGAGGATCGTTTCCGCCCTTACACCGGGTCATGGCACTGAAGGGAAGCCCGGCCCTAACACCCCGGGTCATGGCACTGATGGGGTGCCTGGCACTCACACCCCGAGTCATGGTGCTGCAGGGGTGCCCGGCCCTCACATCCCGGGTCATGTGAAGGGGTGCCCGGCCCTTACACCCCGGGTCATGTGAAGGGGTGCCCGGCCCTCACACCCGGGGTCATGTCACTGAAGGAGTGACCGGCCCTCACACCCGGTTTCATGGCACTTAAGGGGTGCCCGGCACTCACACCCCGTTTCATGGCACTTAAGGGGTGCCCGGCCCTCACACCCTGGGTCATGTCACTAAAGGTCTGCTCGTTCGTCAAAGCCCGGGTCTTGTCACTGAATGGGTGTCCGGCCTCACACCCCTGGGGCCATGGTGCTGAAGGGGTGCCCGGCCCTCATACCCCGATTCATGGCACTGAAGGGGTGCCCTGCCCTTACACCCCGGTTCATGACACTGATGGGGTGCTCGGCCCTCACACCCCGATTCATGGCAAAGAAATCGAGCCAAGCCTTCACACCCCGATTCATGGCACTGAAATCGAGCCAAGCCCCAACACCCCGAGTCATGGTACTGAAGGGGTGCCCGGCCCTCACACTCCGGGTCATGGTGCTGGAGGGGTGCCCGGCCCTCACACTTCGGGACATGTCACTGAAAGGGTGTCTGGCCCTCACACCCAGGGTCATGTCATTGAAGGGGTACCAGCCCTCACACCCCGGGTCATGTCACTGAATGGGAGCCCGGCCGTCACACCCCGGCTCATGTCACTGAATTGGTGTCCGGCCCTCACACCCTGGGCAATGGTGCTGGAAGGGTGCCCGGCCCTCATACCCCGGGTCATTGTGCTTCAAGTGGTGCCTCGTGGCCTTTACACCTCGATTCATGGCGCTGAAAGGGTGCCTGGCCTCACACTGCGGGTTGTGGCACTGAATGGGTGCCCGGCCCTTACACCAAGGGTCATGAAGGTGCCTGGCCTCACACCCCGGTTCATAACGCTGTATGGGTGCCCTGCCCTCACCCTGTTTCATGGCACTGATGGGGTGCCCGGCCTCACACCCCGGGTCATGGTGCTGAGGCTGCCTGGCCCTGACACCCTGGTCATGTGAAGCGTGCCCGGCCCTCACACCCTGGTTCAAGGCAATTGTATGGGTTCCGGCACTCACACACCGTTTCATGGCACTTAAGGGGTGCCCGGCCCTCACACCCCGGGTCATGACACTGAAAGGGTTCCCGGCCCTCACACCCCGGGTCATGTCACTGAAAGGGTGCCCAGGCCTCACACCCCGGGTCATGGCACTGAAGGGGTGCCCGGCCCTCACACCCCGATTCATGGCACTGAAATCGAGCCAGGCCCTCACACCCCGATTCATGGCACTGAAATCGAGCCAAGCCCCAAAACCCCGGGTCATGGTGCTGAAGGGGTGCCCAACCCTCACACCCCGATTCATGGCACTGAAGGGGTGCCCGACCATCACACCCCGCGTCATGTGAAGGGGTGCCGGGCCCTCACACCCCTGTTTGGTGCACTGTAGGGTTGCCCGGCTCTCACACCCAGGGGCATGGTGCTGGAGGCGTGCCCGGCCCTCACACCCCGGGTTATATCACTGAAGGTCTGCCCGTTCGTCACAGCCCGGGTCATGTCACTGATGGGGTGCCCGGCCCTCACAAACCGGTTCAGGGCACTGATGGGGTGCCTGCCCCTCACACCCCGAGTCATGGTGCTGAAGGGGTGCCCGGCCCTCACACCCCGGTGTAATGTGAACGGGTGCCCGGCCCTCACACCCCGGGTCATGTGAAGGGGAGCCCGGCTCTCACACCCCGGTTCACAGCAGTGTAGGGGTGCCCGGCCTTCACACCCCGTTTCATTGCACTGAAAGGGTGCCCGGCCCTCACATCCCGGTTCATGGCACTGAAGGGGAGCCTGGCCCTCACACCCCTGTTCATGGCAGTGAAGGCGTGCCCGGCCCTCAAACCCCGGGTCATGTCACTGAAGGAGTGACCGGCCCTCACACCCAGTTCCATGGCACTGAAGGGGTGACCGGCCCTCACACCCTGGTCATGTCACTGAAGGGGATCCTGGCAGTCACACCCTGGGTCATGTCACTGATGGGGTGCCCTGCCCTCACAAACCGGTTCATGTCACTGAAGGAGTGCCCGGCCCTCACACCCAGTTCCATGGCACTGAAGGGTGACTGGCCCTCACCTCTGGTCATGTCACTGAAGGGGATCCTGGGTCACACTCCTGTTCATGGCACTGAAGGGGTGCCCGGCCCTCACACCCCTGTTCATGGTACTGAAGGGGGACCCGACCCTCACACTCCGGGTCATGGTGCTGATGGGTTGCCCGGCCCTCACACCCCGATTCATGGCACTGAAATCGAGCCAGGACCTCACACCCCGATTCATGGCACTAAAATCGAGCCAAGCCCCAACACCCTTGGTCATGGTGCTGAAGGGGTGCCCGGCCCTCACACCCCGATTCATGGCACTGAAGGGGTGCCCGACCCTCACACCCCGCGTCATGTGAAGGGGTGCCCAGCCCTCACATCCCGGTTCGCAGTACTGTAGGGGTGCCCGGCTCTCACACCCTGTTTCATGGCACTGAATGTGTGCCCGGCCCTCACACTCCGGGTCATGGTTCTGGAGGGGTGTCCGGCCCTCACACCTCGGGACATGTCACTGAAAGGGTGCCCGGCCATCACACCCCGGGGCATGTCACTGAAGGGGTGCCCAGCCCTCACACCCCGGGTCATGTCACTGAAGGGGAGACCGGCCGTCACACCCCGGGTCATGTCACTGAATTGGTGTCCGACCCCAACACCTCGGGCTATGGTGCTGAAGAGGTGCCCGGCCCTCACACCCCGATTCATGGCACTGAAAGGGCGCCCGGCCCTCACACCCCGGGTCAGGGCACTGAAGGAGTGCCCGGCCCTCACACCCAGGATCATAACACTGTAGGGGTGCCCTGCCCTCACAACCCGTTTCATGGAATTTAAGGGGTGCCCGACCCTCACACCCCGGTTCACGGCACTGATGGGGTGCCCGGCCTTCACACACCCCGTCATGGTGCTTGAGGGGTGCCCGACCCTGACACCCCGGGTCATGGGAAGGGGTGCCCGGCCCTCACACCCCGAGTCATGGTGCTGAAAGGGTGCCCGGCCCTCACACCCCGGG
>NW_024744352.1:0-14914 GCF_018991925.1 Homarus americanus | reverse complement strand
TTCACTACATCTCACTTCACAATCTTTACTAACACCATCCTTCATCACTACATATAACATCCATCATCACTACTTATAACACCATCCATCATCACTACTTATAACACCATCCATCATCATCACTACATATAATACTATCCATCATCACTACATATAACACGATCCATCATCACTACATATAACACCATCCACCATCACTACATATAGAACCATCCATCACGACATATAACACCATCCGACATCATTACATATAACACCAACCATCATCACTACATATAACATCATCCATCATCACTACATATAACTCCATCCATCATCACTACATATAACACCATCCATCATCACTACATATAAAACCAACCTATCATCACTACATATAACATCATCCATCATCACTACATATAACACCATCCATCATCACTACATATAGAACCATCCTATCATCACTACATATAATATCATCCATCATCACTACATAAAACACCATCCAACATCACTACATATAACACCACCCATCATCACTACATATAACATCATCCATCATCACTACATATAACTCTATCCATCATCACTACATATAACACCATCCAGCATCACTACATATAACACCAACCATCATCACTACATATAACATCATGCATCATCAATATATATATATAACACCATCCATCATCACTACATATATTACCCTCTTATCATCACTACATATATTACCCTCTTATCATCACTACATATAACACCATCCATCATTACTACAATATAACGCCATCCTTCATCACTACATATAACACCATCCATCATCACTACATATTATAACACCATCCATCATCTTTACAAACACCATCCCTCTTTACTATAGTGATAAACAGAGCTTTATTTTGTTGTCAATTTCTTTAAATTCCAACCTTATTAAACCGTAATTTTTTCTGTATGGTCAAATTTTGATTTGATCTCAGTGAGAGAGCTGTTAGTGTCAGTACATCACAATGGTGTTCCGACGCACTGTATCGAAGGTGACTAAGGTGGAGGTGAAGCCTTGCCAGATGAAGGAGAAGGGCCCCCGATCTAATAAACTGCAGACCACAAAACACACTAAGACCCAAAACAACAAGACCCAAAACAACAAGAAGAAGAAGGAAACTACCACTTTCTGCCGTGTACAAAAGGACCAGTACCTGCCATGGGGAGACTACATCTTCACCGGGAAAAAGACACAAAAGAAGCGCTGAACCTACGCTTCTGATATTTAAAAATACTGTAATAAAAAACATATTAATTGATTTTGTTTGTATTATTTATGCTTTTTTTTATTTTCATCTGTAAACGTGCTGTTTTGGGAATATATTTTGAGTTATATAATATTTAGGTACAGCAGTTTATTTCACTGTATCTACTTGTTTACCAAGTAACTGGACTTACAGTCTCCGATCGGGATTCTCAAAACAAATATTTGGCATCGAACTCCGTAAGTGAGCTCGTAATCTAGCCTGTAACTTACAGGACCTCAACACGATCAACCTGGATATAGTAGTCGCTATTTCCGGATTGCATGAAAAAAAATTAATAATATATGTTTTAATAATGCTTGTTAGACTTGTTTTATCATAGAATAATGAAGAAAATGTTTTGTACATCAACATACTAAAATACAATATTAGCTTTTTTTTACGACAAGAAGAGGCTTGGCTGTTCTATTTCTCGCTTTATGGAAGAGATGCAGCTTTTGTCTTCTTACAACTTTTCAAGTAATTTGTACCAAAATAGAAGATTTTTATTGTCCACATTTAGGGTATATTTTTTTTATGACTGAATAAACTTGCAGATAGACCTTATTAATGTGGTATAGGTGTAAATATCCTTCAGTAATGAAATCCAAATATGAGGTCAAGTGAACATTTTTGCTTAGACTCCGCCTTTGTTAGGACCTAGTTATAACAAGTTATTCTGCCAAGTATCCAATAAGTACCCATGACTCAGAGTTAAATAATACCTAACCTAATCTAAGTTCATCAAACTTAATAAAAAAAGTGGGGCAAAAAATAAGTGGTAAAGAAATTTTTTTCTCAGAAAAAGAATTATATTCAGAGGTTTTTTATCCGATACCTTCAGTCGTGATTATTTTGATGCAAAATTAGTAAAATGTATTTAACCCTAACACTACGTCACCTTACCTAATCTTACCTTACCTTATCTAACCTAACCTAATGTTACCTAACCTAACCAAGCCGCAACGCTCATGACACAATTGAGTTCTCTAGAAAGTTTTAATTTCATTTTCTTTTTTTAAAAATACATTTGCAGAGACAACAAACTTTTGATAATTATTTCTCCAACATATCTATAAATCTGTTGATGATATATAAATTTAGGATAGGTTAGGTTTGGTGTGATTAGGATAGGTTAGGCTAGGTTAGGATAGTCTAAGTTAGCTTAGGAAAGGCTAAGTTAGGTTACGATACACTAGGTTAGGTTTTAATCTGCATGATATTTTTACTGAACTTTTAAACGATGTTATAATCCTGGCAGCAGGGTATCGATCACGAAAATAACACTTTGGTAGTTATAACATTTGATAAAGTTTATTATTACTGTAACATGAAACAAATCACTATAGCTGTACTTATCAATCAGTATTAAATCTGTATTATCTTTGACCATCGCTCATTGGCCAGCTTATCTCTGCACTGTTCTCTGATATAATAAAGTATTGGTGAATGGGAATATTAATCATTTGTGAGTCACTTACTATAAAGGAAACTGTAACGGATTCTATGGACAGTTGGGAATATTTTCACGGAATAAGTCGGAGTTACTCCCCTTTTGCCCAAAAGCGATCCAAGGAGTTAATTCACAGAGCGAAAATCTAGACGAGTCTTCCTTGTTTGTTTTAGGTCATAACAACGAAAAGTTTAATAATGTTTATTACAATGATTCAGGTTTTACTGTAATTCTTCTTTTTTATATTTTAGTATTTTGTAGATTTTTTTTCACACCAGTTCATTTCTTGTTTAGATTCATTATTGCAATTATTTTTATTACAGAGTTGAATTAAAAGTTTATATCTAAGTATTTTACAGCTTCACAAATACTTTTATAAAATGTTGATACACACAGTGGACAGTTTTTAGTTCTTTCTTGTAATACCTCAGTATTACTCTGTTAAATTGTTACCATTTACACCTGACCATTTATTTATTTATTTTACAAATTGTTTAAAGAGAGAACATCACCAGCAGGATACAGATGATGAAGTAAATAGAAGTTTGTAACCTAACCCTACCCCCCACTGCTACCCCTCCCTCTTGTCCCACATTCTTACTCGTCACTCCTACCCCTTACTCCCACCCCTTACTCCCACCCCTTAATCCCACCCCTTATTCCCACCCCTTATTCCCACCCCTTGCTCCCACCCCTTCCTTCTACCCCTTACTTCTACCCCTTACTCCTACCCCTTACTTCTACCCCTTACTTCTACCCCTTACTCCTACCACTTACTCCTACCACTTACTCATAACCCTTACTCCCACCCCTTGCTTCCACCCCTTGCTTCCACCCTCTTACTCGTACCCCTTGCTCCCACCCCTTACTCCTACCCCTTACTGCCACCCCTTACTGCCACCCCTTACTCCCACCCCTTACTCCTACCCCTTACTCCGACCCCTTAATCCCACCCCTTAATCCCACCCTTACTTCCACGCCCACTCCCACCCCTTAATCCCACCCCATCTCATCTTTCTACCCCACTGCACCTTCATCTAACTCCCATTCAACCCCACTCCCCAGTACCCCACTCCCACCCTTCATCCCAACTTCACTCCCCACCCCCCACTCCCACCCCCACTCCACCTTACTCCCACCCCCACTGGCACCCCTAACTCGCACCCCATTCCACGCCCACTCCCATGCCTTACTCCCACCCCCACTCCCCACCACTTAATCAACCCCACCCCAACCCCCACCCCACCCCCATTCCCCACCCCACTCCCACCCCTTACTCCCACCCCACTCCCACCCCCACTCCCACCCCCACTCCCTGCACCCCCACTCCCCACCTTGACCCCACGCCCCACTCCCACGCCTTGACTCCCAACTCTACTCCCAACTCTTTACTCCCACCCCTTACTCCCACCCTCACTCCCACGCCCCACTCCTCATGCCTTACTCCCACGCCTTACTCCCACCCCTTACTCCCACCCCCTCATCACCACCCCTTACTCCCACCCATTACTCCCATCCCTTACTCCCACCCCTTACTCCCACCCCTTACTCCTACCCCTTACTCCCACCCCTTACTCCCACCCTTACTCCCACGCCTTACTCCCACCCCTTACTCCCACCCCTTACTCCCACCCCTTACTCCCACGCCTTACTCCCACCCTTCACTCCTACCCTTCGCTTCTACCCCCACTGTTACCCAACACTACGCTGGTAATTGAAGACATCATACATTTGTTCACTTAGACACCACTTATTATTCAGGACCTAATGGCTATAATATCAGAGTCATTATTCTTAACTCAACTTTATATATATATCAAATGTCAAAAACCTTCACCACAAGAAAGAAAAGAACAGTCGGGTATGGCAGAAAATGTAATAAACGAACATGGAGTAAGACATCAGCCTCCATATTGTAAACAAGATCATCGTCATTGTTTATTTATTGCGAGGAAAAATATTGTTCGCAATATAATTATAAAAACCTTCTGTAATTCATTCTCTTCATTACACTAAAAGGTAATGAAGTATATAAAGAAAATAGTTTATAAATTACTAAAATATAAATACGTATAAAAAAGTAAAATAACATCTATTGATGGAATAGAAAAGAATTATATCGTAAGTGGGTAAAAGATTTCTTGGGTAGGTTTTAGAATACAATAACTGCTTTCTGCATTACACCGATGGTTCCAAGTCAGAAATTATCCTTAAGTTTTGTGAATCAGTATTTACAGTTTTTCTTAAAGGGTGACTTAAGTTACGGTCACACGATCCCTTTGATGAGCAATTAATTTGGAGCAAGAAATTACGAGTAATTTCTTCCAAATGTGGTCACACGAGTGGCTCTTGGTTCAGTTACTACAGCAAGAAAAAAAAGTTAACGCCGCTGTGCGAGTAGAAGGGAGACGGAACATCACAACAACAATGCAGACGACGCAGCAGCTATCCTTGGTATTATTGTTATTATTAAAAGAAATGAGAGAAAGCGAAGAAAAACTATTGGGGACTCGTAAGTGGCTGGCGAGGAGGAGGAACGAGTGTTTAATATAGACTGGTTCAACTATCGTAGTTACAGTAGGGAGGGTTGTTAGTGTGTGGAGAATGACCGGCTGTATGGGCTTGTGTTTTGTAAACAAACACGCCAAAACACCACCCAAATAATAAACTCAGTGTGTCGTAAAAAACTGTTTGTGCATTTTATACATAATGTTTTTGATCTATGTTATATATAGCCAAGGTAAATACTCGATAAATAAGCTTCGTGTCATTAAATATGGTATTAACCGGGTTTTGAACCGATAATCTTGCTCGAAATAGTCAAGAAATTGACTATCACGATTGTCAATAAAAATGCTTCAAAAACTTGCTCGAATTTCTCGAAAATTGCTCGAAATAACTTTCCGGCAAGAAATTGCTAAAAAAAAATGCGCCCATGTGACCAGTGCTTTAAGAATTGCATGATATCCTCATGGCAATGGAAACACACACACACACACACACTCACCCCATACACAGTCACACACTCACCATGCACAATCACACACACCCATACACACACCGTACATGCACAAACCATACACACACATGCACACACACACACACACACACACACACCATACATACACACACCATACACATACACACACCATACACACATACACACACACACACACACACACCATGCACACACCATACAAACAAACAAACACACACCATATACACACACACACACACACACACAATGCACACACACACACCATGCACACTCACACACACACACACCATGCACACTCACACCATGCACACACACACACTAATTGTTTTAATTTAGTTCTTGGAACTCTTAAGTGGCAGCGCTTGATGTAAACACTTCTTGGCATTTTCTGTTTATCTAGTAGCAGGTATACACACAGATGTATTATGAGAAAATAAATTATGAATTCTGTCCAGGGAAGTGTTGTGAATATGACCTTGAGATAACACTTGTGTTAAGTGTGAATTTCCCTGTCTAGTGATATGTCCAACTACTACTCTGGGCCGCGAGACAGTGGTAGTGATTACAGATTGCCCACGAGGGGGCTAGTTTATTGGGCACCCCCTTACATCCTGTGCAAGGTGAAGCGCAGAAGCGTTTACAGTGCCCAACTGGGAAGCATGTGGAGTTCATGCTTGCCTTTATGACTCATGCATTAAGGGCGTAAAAGGCCTGAAGGGTCATGGGTTTTGTCAGCAAGTTACATAAAGTGACAATGATGAGTGTGTGGGGGAAAAATTCCCGGTACAATTTATCTGTTTATGGCAAAGTGTGGCAGGTCCCTATTAATGTGAGCGGTGTTTACTGAATCAGCTGACCCTGGCTCGACCTTTTGAGAGACGCAAGCCAAGTGATCTAAGAGTCGTGAATAACATGGTGAATTACTTGGTGTTATTCATTTGGGGGAATATTTGTATAAATCAAAGGTGCTGTCACACACACACACACACACACACACCACACGTGGCACACCACCAACACACAGTTTCTGAGAAGGAGTTTGAGATTGTATTTAACGAAGTCTTAACTGGGAAAATGTTGTATGGCTTTTGTTATGGGGTAAGTTCTGGCATGAACATTAAGACTATTTTCATAATTTTTTGTAACTAATATTTTTATCTGCCTGGTACAATTATTTATTAATTTGTATTGTAAGTTATGTCTTGATAGTCGATGTAATGTAACAATTTATTTTTTGTGTTAATGTTCATATAGATTGGTTCAGTGTTGCGGCTCTGACTCGTCAACGATGTTAATAAGCTCTTGAGTACATACTGCTGGTGAAACTATGTTATATTAACAACACGACAGACAAGTACTATAATACCTTAACATTTAACAATAATTCAGCCTTAATTTAATTTTTTTCACCAACTTAAGACACATAACCCAGAAGGAAGTAAGACGGGCAACATAACGCGGGATATCGTGGCTTCACTAAGTGCAAATTATGGAACTTGAGGTAACACATTATGGGAAAATGCGAGCCCTGCTAAGTGGTTCTCCTCAACATGGACGCAAACATCAGATGGACAAAGAAACAGAAGAACCCCGGATATACATTCATTTATTCTACAAAAAAGTTACGTAAACGAGCGTTAAATACGTTTAAGTAATCACAGTTTACAAAGCTGAAGTTGAGATATTAGAAGATGAAGAAGACTTTAGCATATCAGTATACCCCACGACCAGCGCCAGGATGTTAAGTGTGCCATCAGGGTATATTAGCGCTGAGAGACGGGTGCTATCGTGGTATATTAGCATACCTCCACCCTGAATGGTATATCAAAAAGTACAGGATTTACTTCACAGATATTTAGTTATATCTATCGGTATATTATATAAATTATATCAATATATCTGTGTATACCAAATATGGCATCAGAGTATATCACCGTTTGCCATCATATTCTCTAAATAACCTCAAAGTATACCCCCGAATGTTTAATATCATACACTATAAATGACACTGTAGTATGTTAGTATATAATCAGGGTATAACATAAATAATATCAGCATTGTTTAGAATATCATATATATTAAGCGTGAGGAATGGATGTATTTGATTCAATATATCACAGTTACATAAAGCGGTATGTCAGCTCATCAGCATATCACTAGAATGACATCAGAGTATAGGACACTATACTCCAATAAATACTGTCAGGTATCTAAGTATATCAGGGTAATCACTGAGAAGTGTCAGAACATATCAGCATATTCCTTGACTGGTAACAAAGCATATCAACATACTCAAAGTATAATCAATGTCTCCGGAATAAACAAGCCAGTGACAGCAGCATATATTTCTGAAAATCAGCTGTGAAATATGTTCAGAACAGCCCAAAGTATACTATAATACTAAGTAACATTTGAAATATACCAGTATACTTCTTAACAGTCAGGGAAAAAATCATTATACAGATTAGTGTCCTCCAAGCAGATCAACTTGTCTCCTGCTTTCTGGGGACCCATTAGTGGCATATCAGTATATCCAAAGAGACACATCGGAGTATATTACCATATATCCCAAGTGCCATGAAGGGATATCAACATACCTGAGTATATTAACTAGCTCTCATAGTCTTCCACTCTCTCTTAGATCCATCAGAATATGTCAGCATATCACCCTATCTTCTGAAGGTCCAGTTTACCTTGTTCCGAAAGTATGTCGAAGCATACTAACAGATCCCCTGAATGCCTTGAGAACATATCAGTATACTTTTAGGTTAATTCATATCATATCAGTATATCCCCTGAATCTAAGGTATAGCTAACCTCATTTCAAATTATTATTAGAGTATGTTAACATATTCCCTTAGAAGCATACCAGCATATCCCTTATGTCATTACAGTCAACCAGTATACGCTCAGAGATAGATGCAAGCATATCAGGGTATATTAGCATACCCTGTAAGAGAGATATGAGCCTAGCTACATAACCAAGTATATCAGCATACCCCATATGCTCTTATAGTACATCAGCACACCCTCTGAGAGACAGAACCATACCAACATATCAGAACATATTAGTATATCCTTTAGAGTGTGTGTGTGTGTGTGTTCGTTCTCATGTTTATTTCTTGTAAGGTATGTCCTAACTTTTTTTTGCCTCAACTCCACATTCTCCTGTAACTCATTTAGTAGATGTCCTCACTACACATACACTGACTATGTGTAATGTTGCAGCTAATGTGTTATCAAGATATTGCACATTATAAGTTCATGTGTGGTCATTATTATATCAAACGGAGTGAATTTTAAAGAGCTATTACAATTCACCTGTATCATTAGTTGTCGCCAGGTGAAGGAATGTTTAGTAGATTATATTTTTATTTACTGTAATTAAAGTTTCAATACCTAAGACGTTCCACTATAAGAGCCTTTCAACCCCAGGTAAGGTCTAAAGACTTTCTACTCTAGGTCTTACACCCTGGAGTAGCTGTATCGTCCACATAGGTAATTACTCCACAAGGAACTACAAGTTACACCTTGATGTAATACTTCATTTATTGCCAAACTTTATAGGGAAATATTTTTTCACAAAGAATTTCAAGTTACAATTTCACATAACAAGTCACATTACAAACGTTCCTTCGGCTTACAGTTAAACTTTGCAATGTCAAGATATTTTTTTCACTGCAGAGGAAAGTATGCGTCATCATCACCACACACACACACACAAAGACAAAACTCCTGTATCCAGATTCTCAAAAGTTTATAAATTAAATTCTTCCCCAAAATTAAACAGACAATACATCTATTTATCATAGAGTATGTGAACAATATCGACGCCATATTGGTTACCATCTTTGAGTTATATAATTAGTTAGCTTCATAGTGTTAATTATTTAGTTAAAAGGAAAAATAATCTACTAGTGTGTGTTGTGACCAAAATATATCAACATTGTATTTACTTTCTCCTCCAGGGGGCACTAAGTCTAGAAAAATGACACAATTGACATCTACATAAAGTGACTGATCAAGGGTAGATATTGGCTACCTTTTGTGTTACTTTGAGGTCGTAAGAACACACAGAGCTGCTCTTAAGGATGTTTACCACAATACACCTCAACCAGTTTCTCACTCACTAAGGTCAAACAATAAATCTGGTTCACAAGATACACCGTAAATTTTATTAGAATACAATAATCAATTACTGTATTATTGTATTGAGGCGAATAGTCTTATGGTGTTAAGATGTGTTCTTAAGCCACGAAGGTAAACAAAAGGTATTCAATATCTGCCTTGGTTGACGATGATCTGTAGACGTTAGCAAGTCCTCCTCCTCCTGCTCTCGAGTAAGGTAAGGAAGGCCTCACCTGACCAAAATTGTTAATTAAGTTAGATTACCTGAAGATTAACCCTCCCAGCTTATTTCAACTAATGATTAACCTAACGCTACTTGGGAAGTTCAGTTAGGTTAGGTTAGGTTAGGGTAGGGTAGGGTAGGGTAGGGTAGGGTAGGGTAGGGTAGGGTAGGTCAGGTCAGGTCAGGTCAGGCAGTGCCAGTGTAGTTAATCTTGAGGTTAAATAAACTAGAGGCTAATCTTCACATGAGCCAGTAAGACACTTTGACGGAGGCGGTTACGTACAACAGGAAAGCTCTGATAACATATAATGTACAGGATATACCGTTTAAGTTGCGTCAGCAGCTCTATACACCACTTATTGACTTACTCATTCACTGCCGTAGAAATATTTACTTCTCTAACAGTTTTCTATATGGTTCCCAGTCATTATAATACGACCTTGTAAAATCAAATGATCTAAATTAAACTAAACTTATCCAAATTAAACTTATTAGCTAACAAATCCTTCAAAAACACGATATATGCAAATCAAAAGTTCTAAATTCAACTTAACTTATCGTAATATAACTATTATAACTAAACCATTTTAATTAAACCTAACCTAAACACCCCAAGTGCCACAAACAGAAGGAAAAAACACCTTTAATATTATCGTGTAGGAGGGCCCTGTAACCCACTAACTCCAGGTAATGCATCTATATCAATCTACCTGCGTTAGAAGCTCTATACGTGGCTATGATCGTTACCCACTGCTGGAGAACATTTGTACTTCTATAATTACCCCTGGAGAAACAATGCACTAATTTACGATTTATTTATTTTATTTTTCATTTATTTTTTATTCTTGGTCCATACTGTAAACATCGCCCGCTTGTGAGTCCCGTCAGCCATTTTGTTCTAACTTTCGGGGATTCTAAAATAAGCTATAAATAAATAAATAAATAAATAAATAAAACAAGCATCTTTTGTTTTTCTAACCCATGAGCTGTGAGTCTTCATTATATACTTCAACATTACTGTAAACTAAGGCTAGAGAGGGGGTGTACAGTACTAGTGGAGTCAAGACGAGAAGGTATTTCAAATCCATAAAGGGTTTTACAAGTGGAGAGTCTTACAAGTGGAGGGTCTTACAGGTGGAGAGTCTTACAAGTGGAGGGTCTTACAGGTGGAGGATTTTAATAAGGATAAATACAGCAAGTCTTACAGTTGAATCAGCCAAGTCGAGGAAAACTCTTAAGAGTCACGTAACTTCTACCTGGTGTTACCTGTAATCAAGCTAAGGTATATGCAAGAAGAATATTATCTCGTTACTATCCATTCCTCTTCCACTATCCTGCGAGGTGGTGTATTAATAGGCACAGATACTCATGATAAAGAAGGAATAAAGAGAAAGACGCAAGATACCTATAAAATGCGACAGAACATACCCACACATGCGTAATCCTAACCCATCCCAACCCAACCCAACCCTATCCTACCCCCAGCTTCACCACAGTACACAAAGTCATTCTTGGTATCAGAATGACGCCTAAACACCCTGTATCGCCTAAGACACATTTGAATCGGATGGTTCGTTGACGGTTTTATTTCTTCGGTATAAACCAGAGAAGCAATTAGTTCGTGGGAACAGTGAGTCAAAATACTTCACATCAGCTTCGTTTACGACCTCCAGCTGATATTTACTTCTGTTGTCTATATCAATCACATTTTATAATGAAAACAAAAATATGGTTAGTTACTTAAAATGAAAAAAACATCATACTTAGATACTTAAGAGTGAGGAAAAAAGATACTTAAGATACTTAAAAATAAAAACACTCTTTGATACTTAAATTAGGACAAAATAAACGGACATAAAGATTTAACTATGAGCGGTGGATATTACGACATGTACCGGCTATCAATACAGAGGCGCTATTTAGCCGTGAAGTTCTCTCAGAAACTCAACAAGACATTATGTGGTCACGTAAAAATTTCAGGTTAATTTTTAACACCATCCGTCATTTTAAACCTTGGCACCTGTAGATTAAGAAAATATATGGTGATATTTTTCTGATGGGATAAAGGTCGTATTTGTCCAGAGAAGTAAGAGAGGAAAAAAATCACTTGAGAGGCATGACGCACAGAGTGTCTAAGGTGATAAAAGATCATATACTACCATTTGGGTTTTCAAATTAAGTTCATTACATAAAATATCAAACTCATAAAGATTACAAAAGAACAGAACATCATGAGCTCTCTACAGCTATTGTCAGCCGTCAATATGCTGATGTACAGAAGCTACACAATGTTATTGGTTACTGTAATCCCAGGAAAATGATGCTCTTTTAAACTTGGTAACTGGAGCTGTAATGCCAGAAAATGCCAAATATGACAATCTATGTGCATATGAAGTTGGAAGACAAAATTATGAAAATTTTGTCAAGAACCGTATTGTTGGTCCATTGAGCATCTGGGAAAAGATGTCCAAGGTTAATCTTCTGTCGTGGAAAGCAGCAAATAAGACTTCAACCATCAAATTGCTATCACAAGTTATAGAACTTAAGCAGGACATACAGTATATGCATCACAGAAGGGCAGCACTGTACATATGAAGTCACCAGACACTGATGTGTTTGGCATATTAAAGCAGCCTTAACTTGGAGAAAATACAAGTATGAAAACAGGAACTGGTGAGCGACGACACATTGGGCAGAGAGCCTTACAGGTTTCCATGCCTTCACAGGATCTGACTGCATTGGAAAATTTGTTGGCAAAGGAAAGAAAGCATGTTGGAGCACTTTGATGAAATCTAACACAAAAGTCCTAGATGCATTCAAGATGCTGATTAGACCAAATGCCCTCCAGCAGACATGTTTATTGGTCTAAAGGAATTTGTATTTAAGCTCTACTGTCCACGAATGACTTTCACTAAACTGTCATAACTTAGATGGCATCTCTTCAAGAAAACGCAGGCAGAAGCTGGAGAACTACCAGCGACTGCAGCAACTCTAAAGTATCATATATTGAGAGGAAGGTATCAAGCTCTTCTGTGGTCTTGTGATGCAGACAGTGAAATGCTTTCACAATTAGAGCATGGCTGGAAGATTGACAATGACTGTTTCATACTAGTAATATCAGACCAACCACCAGCTCTAGAAGCAATCACAGAACTTGTTAAATGTGGATGTGGCGTCAGGAAATGTGGATCATTGTCATGTTCATACAGAAAGAATCAGAAAAAATAGCATGACATGCACCGAGATGTGTAACTGTCAAGCAGATGATGAGAAATGCCTAAACAAGGTGAAGGAATCTGTTGTACACAGAAGACTCTGATGACAAGGACTGAAGCAATGTCGTAAATAATAACTTGTGACTTGTTTACACATGATGTATAACACTACAAACTTTTAATAAATATAAAACGGTGGTTCTAAGCTTTTCAGATAATGGTAATATGTATATGTTTAATTTCCAGTATTTGTCTTTAGCAAATAAATTTACTTACTGCAATCTCTTCTTTGCCAGAGACAGGATGGCATATATGAGCAGCCATGTTTGTAACACACTTATGATATTATAACAGCATTCATGATATATTATGTTAAATTGTAATCATATAATACTACATGTTCATAGGTTATTAGTCATGTTTTAAGTTAATTAGGACTTAATGGTAATACATCTGTGGTTCATTACGCCGCTCTTTAATAAAACTTCTTTAAAGGCATAAAACTTATAATAAACCGTTCAGAAAAATGACACCACTGTTCCTTAACATAGTTTATAAGGATTATTATAATGTATGGTGTCAAAAATTAACATGAAATTTTTACGGGATTACTTAAGCTCCTACACTAAAACCTGCCGACCTAACCTAACCTTTTTTACCCACCTCTACCTACTTACCTAACCTGACATAATCTAACCTAACCTGACGAAATCTGACCTAACCTGACATAATCTAACCTAACCTGACATAATCTAACCTAACCTGACATAATCTAACCTAACCTGACATAATCTAACCTAACCTGACATAATCTAACCTAACCTGACGTAATCTGACCTAACCTGACATAATCTAACCTAACCTGACGTAATCTGACCTAACCTGACATAATCTAACCTAACCTGACGTAATCTAACCTAACCTGACATAATCTAACCTAACCTGACATAATCTAACCTAACCTGACATAATCTAACCTAACCTGACGTAATCTGACCTAACCTGACATAATCTAACCTAACCTGACATAATCTAACCTAACCTCCCCGTCTGACATAAGCCAACCTAATCAAACCTAACTTTCCCACCTACCTAACATAACCTATCTACTTATTACCTACCTAACCTAACTTAACCCAACCTGACATAATCTAACCTAATCTATTGAAACTTAACTTAACCACCTACCTCATCTAACACCACTTTGTAATCTCTCTGTGCTACAGCTGACAGGATGAGTATGGGGGGCACAATAAACTAGCCTCTAAGTGGCAAAATTAACAAAACTAACCTAACCTAACCCAACCTGACTTAACCTAACCTGATCTGATCTATCCAACTTAAAAAACTTAGAATATATAATAAAGCCGTTAGGTTAATTTAGGCTAAATATGGTTGATTCATATTTTGCTTTGACAGAAATTCCCGGCAAAATAACGTATCTATATTGAGAACCACCGCCATGTTGGTTCCACGTTAACAAGACATGGATACACTACAGAATAACCCGCGTTCGTTTAACCTCAATTACTACAGTTTACTTTATAATCTTATTTCACAATCTTCACTACATCTCGCTTCACAATCTTCACTGCATCTCTCTTCACAATCTTCAGCCAGGTGAGGTTTATG
>NW_024744351.1:0-36579 GCF_018991925.1 Homarus americanus | reverse complement strand
GAGAGAGGGAAGGGGAGAAGGCTGGGGGTATTAACCTGAAACATGAAGGAATATTTTGGGTCAGCTGAGTGTGTAATTCAAGAGGGTCGCGTGTCTCTGTCTGCCTCCAACACACAACTTCTAACGCGTGTGTCTCTAATGTCGGGTCAAAAGAAAGGAGTGAGTTATACTTACATCTCATACGTGTATATAAAAAGAATATCAATGTCAACTATCACTGATTTTTTTTACCTTTGCAGTGTGTGTGTGTGTGTGTGTGTGTGTGTGTGTGTGTGTGTGTGTGTGTGTATGTGTGTGTGTGTGTGTAGGTATGCATGTGTGTGTGCACGCATTTAAACAAAACTAATTAACCAGATTAACTTCAATACCATGGCAAATAAAATCAAATTACAGAGACACAAACAATGGAACCAAAAACTTCGAAAAAGAAAAAGAACATCAACACAAGAGAACGAACGAGAATAAGATGACATAAGCACTCAAGAAGACAATAGGAAATGCATTAGGGACAAAAACAAACGAACTCGGAGGAAGACGATGAATAGAAACAGTCGAGAGAAAAGCGAGAGACAAATTTGGGAGAGTTTGTCTGAAATACTTGATTTATCTGGACTCTGAAGCACAGCCGGGCATAAAATCCTACTCATCAGTCTTCACCTCGGGATTGTGGAAGTATGACAAAACGAAAAGAAAATATAAATAACGATGGAAGACGGTGTTTCTTTCTCCAATTCATTTATCATTAGTTAATCTTTCTATTTATCTATTTATCTATCTAATTTCTCTCTCTCTCTCTCTCTCTCTCTCTCTCTCTCTCTCTCTCTCTCTCTCTCTCTCTCTCTCTCGTTGTTACATAATTATAGAGTACGCGTATATTCATTGCCCCCTTCTCCCTGTCTCTCTCTTTTTCTTTTCCTTGTTTTCATGTGTAGGCTATACCCTGACCGTGTTCACTTGCGTACATACAACATGTGTACACTCTGGACCCGGTCACATTTGAAAACCATAATCCTGCTCACATATTATATACATCGTGACGTGTACACTTTGATATGTGTACACACTAGCCTCGTTCACATGTATACATCCTGACCTGTGTAAACTCTGACAGATGTACACCTTGGCACCCTTTCATACTAATATATCTTGGCCTGATTCACCAGTCTGGCTGCACACAATTGTCATCACAGCTTAAAAAAAAACCAGTTCTTCAACTTTCAGGTTCAGTCTGTATCAAATGAACCCTTTAGAAGGCAATGTATCCCTTAGGTATTATTTTCCGGCTAACACCAGACGATTTTATTCAGCTGAAAGAGACCCTAACTTCTTAAGGGCTAAACCTAGAATTTGGCTCAACCTGAACTGGGCATCAACAGCAAGGTCGCCAGTTGGTTACTATATATAAAGTACATTGCATATTAAACTCTCAGAGCAGGAAGCAAAACTCCTCAGTCAGATGTTTCAAAGATCCACTGAGTATTAACAATTACTCACTGACCAGCCAGCTAATGCACTGTGCCACTCACTCGCTATTCTAGTATTTTATTAATCCACTGATAAACTAAACCCATCGATTCACTACCTATTCCACTATTTTACTGAATCAAGATTTTTTTAACTAACTTTACTCTTATTTCCCTGATACACTGACCCATTGATCCACTAAGTTAACCTTCATACTGATCCATTTATCCACTGATACACTGCTTCGTCAATCCACTGAGCTATTAGTACATTAGTCTCTTTATCCAATGATCTCTTTCACTGAGTTCGTAATTATCCGGATGAGTAAGTAATGGTGGACAGTATTATCGCTGGCCTGACACAACACAACACCAGGAGAACTCGAGTGAATGATTAGAGACTTTAGCGTTTATAGAAAGCGATCGTTCTAACAGTTGTTGTGACCTGGCTCGATCGTTCTAACAGTTGTTGTGACCTGGCTCGATCGTTCTAATAGTTGCTGTGATCTGGCTCGCTAGGCTATGTAGACGTATGCAAATCAACAGGAAGCAGTATGATAAACGCTCTACGATTCATTCGATTTATATGTTGAAACTAAATACTTCGTTACTAGACACCTGTCAATGGGTGTTATGGACGGTGTTGTAATATAGAAAAACGTGAAATGGACACTACAAAGTATATAAAATAATGACACAGAACTCAAGATACTATTCACTGCTCCTTTACAGATGGTAACGTACATGAAGTATTATTATGTTTCAAGATAAGACAAACTTAAGATAAGAAAATTCAAGAATACTGAAAAAAAAACAATTGCAATGCGTGTCAAGGGTAAGAATATAATTGAATTAACATACATTGACAAGTTACTCCTAACATCCAAGGCCCGGCACTTCCTGATGACACACACGTTTTGAATATGCGAGGGAATATGACTGAACCAACGCGTGTGGAAACCTCGTCAACTACGCTCGTGGTTACTAATCGTACATTCAAAAGTGTCCGAGATTCCTGAAGGGTCCAGGAATAATTATAATACATTCTGGCTTTTATAGTAAAATCGTACTGTGGTCTGTGTTCCTGACTCCCTACACAGTGATGAAGCTATTATGAAACACTCGCATAAAATTAACTTTGTTGCGTTGAAATACCACAATGAAATAGTTTCGTCTCAGTGGCTGACGTAGCAAGCTTCTTTTGTTTAAGTATTTTTCATTGTATCTCGTTGCTGTGTGTGTGTGTGTGTGTATGTGTGTGTTGAAAGAGCCGTGTAAGTAGTGTTTGAAAACCAGGGTGGAGTAACTGTTAACATACCACAAGTAAATCAGAAATCACATACATGATATATAATCACCTGACAATATTACTATGTACAGTATACACAAAGCTATAACAACTCGGGTCGGTCCGGCCGGGACACGATGGTCCCACGTCGTAGAAAATAACAACAGATGGACCGTCGTGTGGACCCAGCTGGTTCAGAGACTCTCACATATAACAATTTGCTCATATCAATCACAACGACTCATTATTCGATCATACATGACAAACCGCCCTAATTAGACATAATGGCCACATTTGTAATTTATCCTTCCCAATCCTACTCGCCACGACTGCTGTTCATAATCAGCGAAACAATAATTCATGATGATTGCTTTTCAATAAGGGTCATAAGCTCATCCGCTAAGCTCATCGAAAATGATATAATTCACTGGGAAAAAATGGTCATTATTTACGATTAACTTCAACGGTGATTTCGTGGAGGCCATCAGTCTTCCTGAGCTGCACAGTATAATATATATAAAATTCATTTACGTCCTTACTAAACCTACCCTTAAATTGTTGTACAGAAATAAATAATAATCGCTGTGAAGAGATAAGTTTAACCAGGATTTTTTGTTTGTTTGTTGTAAAACAAAAATAAAGTCATACTGATCACTAAATAATAATTCTCATAGTTCAATAAGCTGGTGTAGGCCTATAGTAACATTTGATTCACCGCAGGAAGAAATCTCTATTTTATATTACACCATTTTCTCTATATCTTTATCATGACATTATCAGTGTAATTTTGCAATCAATCTACTTTTATTCGTTATTCGTGTTTATGAAATGTTAATAATGAGATTGATGCAAGAGCTGTAAATACCGTATATATACAGTACATATTTTTTCAGGTTATTTTATCAGAATAAATCATGCACCTCAGTACCCCAGGTGAACACGACTAATCCCTCCTAATATATAAACATCTCCGCCTACTGGAACACCTGTAATCAGTGGAAAGGAATAGTGATGATTAGTTGTCAGTTTCAGGTCAAGATAAAACACTAAATCATCAATAGTGGGCAGAATCTATATTTTCCTATGAGTAAGACTTAGCAAATAAAAGTATAAATCTGTTAAACTATATATATATACACGCCTCATATATATAACATTTAACCATCTCCTACAACCGAACTCAAAACAAGGACGTGATCTCAACAACCACTACACGGAAAGGTTAACGTAGGTACTTCACTTGTGTAGGGGGAGGAACATTACCACCCCACTGCTACATCATCCACCACCTGGTCGACACTCCCGATACTGCCGGATACCTTCTTGAACTAATTATCCCAACTCTTACTCTCTGAAAGTTTCATCTCGTCTTGGCTCTGCTGACCATTGTCTTGTCTCTGAGACTAACTCTCTTTTGTCCAGCCAACGAAAATTTGTAAAAGTGCACAGCTGGCATTTTATGATCGTGAAGACTAGGAAGGACTTGGGGATCTTTATTTAGCTTTTCCTTTATAGTATTTCTTTCTGATGATTCTTGTTCTACTGCTGAACACGTCAATAATATCGTCCAGTATACCCAATGAAAGTGTTCTAAGACTTTCCCTTCGTCATAAAATTATTTAATTATTACCTATGACAATGCTGTAATTAACTTGAAAAAGGTTTATACAGCTATACTATTAAACACCTGATTCACCCGTAGACACTGAGCAACTAGCTAGACAAATATAAGAGTTGACGTCAAAGGTGTTATTAAGTTATGCAAATCAAACCCTGCATAATAGATCAGCCAGCGTACGGAATACCCCAAATAAGAGTCAACTATTCTCGTTCACCTTTAATACATTCACCTCTAACTTTAGTTGCCATACGTTCATTCATTCCTCTCAATCCACTTCATGGTTCAGTGTTTCCACATTCTCTTCATCTATTTCCTCAATTTTTTTTCCCTCAAACTCAACCCCGCAGTAAGATGTGATGAAACTGGAGGTACCTAGAATTTCTACCCTAAGAATTAAATAAAGATAAATAAATAAACAAATAAACAAATAAATAAGTAATCAGGGAAGCTTTAAATGTTAACAAGGCTCCAGGCCAAGGTAAGGTTCCTTCTCTTGTGCTTAGTCTAAAGTCTAAGAATAAAAACAAAAGGCTGTCAAGTTTCGCATCACAAAAAAAGGTCAGCACATATATCTATTAACACAGATCATTTACAATTCAGACCTAAGCACAAAAGAGCAACATGTTGAAATTGCAATGCATCCTTTGTATATTGTGTAAACATTCAAAAATTAAGAAGAGTCGAGCTTGACTTAACGAGCGTGATGAAAAGCACCAACTAGGCTTCCCGCATAATCTAGCTCCAACAAAGAACGCCAGGACTAATTTTGCTAATTTTCTTCCCTTTTTTTGATTAGGTATTTATTTTTACTGTGTCCACCTGCCTGTCTTAGTATCTTGTGCATTTATATTCATTATTTATTTTGTACTGTCTTACCTTCTCATTTTATGTTCGTAAGGTTCGCTACTTCAGATTCTTTCATTCTCTTTGTAAAATATCTTTATCCCTATTACTGTTTTTTAAATTTCTCTTTTCTAATCTCTCTCTCTTTCTCTCTCTCTCTCTCTCTCTCTCTCTCTCTCTCTCTCTCTCTCTCTCTTGTAAAGGTAATCCTGCATCAATGATTCAACACAACCTTCAGCGTCAAGTAACACAGGAAACGAGAGACCAACACCAAGCGATGACCGCAAGAAAGAATAATTAAATGATCTTCCTGGTGTTTACTCTTCTCACATCACCAGACTTTATCCCGGTTCGCTTAAATCATGTGACACTTCTTGCCAATCGTCTTGAACCTTTGTTTGATAGAAGCATGAAAGACGAGATCAAAGAAAAGTTCAGTACTTTAGATGAAAGCAAACTTCAACAACATGGAGTGTTTTAAAACTTGTGTAGTTCAGTTATACATCCCCAGTATCTTAAAGCCGCTGAATTCCTTGCGCTCGTAAATATCTAAACGTGGCTCAGAATGTCATAGAAGTGCCACATCTCCTCACCTCTACAGTCTACAACACTATATTTTCCCAAGAGGTCCAGTTGTCGAGTAGAGCCAAACAATCTTCCACAGGCTAAAGACGATGATATAACCGAGACGTGGTGGATTCTGGTATGTCGTATGTAGGGATTCCCACTAGCAAAATAAAAGGTTTAAAGGAAGTAATCTGCAATCCACAACACAAGGATGCACAGACTTCTATTTGGAATCTTTTCCTATGAGCTTTCCTCAACAGTGAAATTTTTAAGGTGCAGAACTACGAGTACTTTTTTCATCATACATCGGACGACCTACCGTGTGCGAGGCAGTGTGAAGGACCACCAGAGAGGATGTCAGGGTGATTAGCACCTACCTGGAGTAACAAGTGGCAAATTTAGTGAAGGTCAGCGTCAAGTGACTATTGGGGGCGAGTGAGCTGAATAAATTAAATCACAGATAACCCTTGAGGCTAAGAATGAGACTTAATGTTTCGCATATCACTGTGTTACTACATCTGACTCTTTGTCCCTTCTAACTGTCTCTAACTCTCAATTTATGTATTTCTGGTGTTGAATAGTTTTCTTCTATTTTATAATTCAATGTCAACCTTACTCTTGTACATTCGTTATATTCAATCTGAGTAAAATTTAGTATTGATTTTTTATTATAATCTTTACGTCCTTACGGTTCGACAGAAATACAGAAAAATGAAAATTAAACAAAATATATTTAGCTCTCTATATCCCTCTTCCAGCCAATTCACCATTAAGTTTAGTTCATTTTTCTATTAACTGTATACAAATTTGAGTTTAAGGAAAGAAAGGAAACTCGGTCGGACGTTCTCACTGACGGATTGAACAAGTCTTTGTGTATTCATTAATAAATTCACTGAGAGGGAAATATTTTCTCCGGGATGGTTCTCAAAAAAAAATCATGGTTAATAGCTAATAGTCGACCACATGACCTTTATGACCGTGACCTGGGGATATGACTGACCTTAACCAACTCTCTCCCCTCCTGAAGAATAATGAATAATAAAAGTCATGTATTGTACCTCCCTGATGCCTCGACCCTTCAATACGGCAATATATAAAGTTATCAAATTCCCCCCAACTTGTCCGCCACTCTTCCTGTGCTCCTGTAGATGTATAATGGCGTCTTAACGAGGCCGCCTCCATTCCACCAGCACACTGAAGCTCGTGCCATAAAACAACGCCTGAACGAGCTTTCAACAACGCCTGGCTTTTCCCTCAACCTCCAAAATGAAACGGTAATGGAAGCTACCTTAAGAGCAAGGAGCTTTCAACCTGCCTTCAACCACCACTGGCACCATTGTTAAGGTGTACAAGCGTGTGTGCTCTCTCTCTCTCTCTCTCTCTCTCTGGACGCTGGTGCAAGTCAGGGCTCCGAGGAACTACTGTACCTGAGTAATAACGATGTATTGTTTGTTACCTGTCTGTTATTAAGCTATACTATGTCTATTTCAGGAGTCAATCTGTGGCACAATTATCGCATGGCTTTGTACTAGAGTTTCAGGACTCCTTCACTTTGAAGTCACTATCAGGAATCCTTCACTATGACGCAACAGTATCAGGACTCCTCCACCTTGACGTCACTGTATGAGGACTCCTCCACTATGACGTCGCTGTGTCAGGACCCCTCCACCTTGACGTCACTGTATGAGGACTCCTCCACTATGACGTCACTGTATCAGGACTCCTCCACCTTGACGTCACTGTATGAGGACTCCTCCACTATGACGTCGCTGTGTCAGGACCCCTCCACCTTGACGTCACTGTATGAGGACTCCTCCACTATGACGTCACTGTATCAGGACTCCTCCACTATGACGCCACTGTATCAGGACTCCTCCACTATGACGCCACTGTATCAGGACTCCATCAGTGGCCAATCACAGTCTAAAGCAGTTACCCCAATTAGTCTAACTCAACAAACTCCTGGCTTAACTTCCGGGTTGTTCCTCTCTCCTACGGGCTTCGTGTTGTTGTTCCCGTCACTATTCATTACTTACACTGTGGAAATCTACTTCTCCTGGCTAGCTGTTCACCTGTCATATAAAGTTGGTAAGTTATTTCACCAACTAATATGATACCGAAAAGTGCATTGCCATCCTGCATAGATTAGGAGAGAGGGAAGAGAAAGAAAGGCACAGGGAAGACGGAAATGAGAGACAGAGGGAGAAGGAAAAGGGAAAAAAGAGAGATAGGAGAGAGAGAGAGAGAAACCAGACGAAAGCGTACATCAAAAATGTCTCGCCAACACCATGATCACTGGATGTCATTTGCTCATACAAGTTTGAGACGCTTGTAGCCATTCCATCCGGCCCGAAACCTTTCAATTCCTACCACAATATGTTTGATCTCTCAATATTGCTCCATCAACCGGCTTGCTCCCCCGTTTACCGGAATCATTTTGTTCACTGTCAATAATTGTGCCCTTCACTGTAGAAATTTTCCGGTCACTGTGAGGGAAATTTACCGAAAAAACAACAACTAAATAACAGAATGGCCGACTGTACATTCCGACTTTCACCACAAACTGAGCAATTCACCGACGATCGAGTCTTTTTCACTGCAAATTTTATCGCTCACTGGAAACGTCAACCTTCACATGTATTTTTCGTTCGCGTGAAAGCTAAACGGCTGTCGAATGTACAGGTCAACAATACTGTCCTCTGGGGGTCAAGCTATTCACGGCTGCTAGTGGTGCTATCCGTGGTTGATCAGTCCGACACCAAAAACCATGTTGTATCCTCGTCTCGTGTCGTTACTGTTGTTTATCGTCAACAAACTGTGTCCTTCAGTCTATTTATTAAAAGTGAAGCGTCTCTTTCTTTTATTTATGTTTCTGTCCATCCGGCTGTGAATTAGTTTATCAATTTATCTCTTTCTCGTTGTCTGCCTGTCTCTCTCTCTCGCTCTCTCTCTCTCTTGCTGTCCGTCCATCTCTGCCTGTCTGTCTGATTTGTCTCTCTTTTACTCTCCACCCGTTTCTATTTCTACCTTTTTCTCTGTCTGTCTGTCTATGTCTGTCTGTCCTCTTTCTCCCTCCCTACTCCGCTTGTTAGCCACCATCGTCAAGTCTAGTGGACAAAGCGTTTCAGGGACTTCATCTTGTGTATGCAGCATCAGACAACGTCCAGCACTACAAGGTCTAAGCTGGCCATTGAGACGAGCAGCCAGGAAGACCCAATATTCTGGACCGAGATGTGACTGGTAGGAAGGCCAACATTCTGGTCCAAGAGCGTACGGGGTAACTAGTCTCTGGAGGTCCATGGTGTTTGAACCAGACAAGAAAGATGTCACGCAGAGCCTCAGACCGACATTTCCATAAGCTAAAATTATTGAACAGCATATTAACGCCTGATGGAATTATTTTCTACGGTATGGCTGAACGAAAATCAAAGGGGCCAAACCATAAAACATGATGGTGATAGAAGCAAGAGGAGTGTGGAGTGTCAGACATTTTGACTTCTTTTTGGGAGTAGTTTTTCTTCCTTTTTATTTTTATTTTCTCATTGACACTATGTGATGTACCCGACATAGTGAGGTAAGATGGATCTGAGACAAAGGTTGATTGGGAGGAGGAACAAGACTCTCGTTGCGTTATGGTCGACTGATAATTTGGTCTGTTATGCGTTGGCCAATATCCCAGTTTGAGATGTGAGAACTGGTTGGTCATTCCGTAGACTGACATATGTCGGCAGGAGAACCAACGACTTAAGATGTGTGTCAACTGGACGTATGATCAGAGATATGGAAGCTGGTTGGCTTTATTCTGTTCCGGGTATTTTGGTGGGTGCAGCTTCCATAATGTGTGTTTAGTGTAGATGTGTTACTCTGTCTTGTCATCGTTTATATGAGATTGGGAACAAAATCCTTGGAGTTGGTATAGCAAGTTGGTCAGTTCTTATTGTGAGGTGCTTGAGTAAAGTGAGAGATGTGTTAGTTGGAGAGTGCTAATTCATTAATCTGTGATGTGTTGGACCGGTGACATAAACTTGCCTTTGATGTTCATTTAAGACCATCAAGAGCTGCTTTGTGATGTGCAGCTTAAGGCTTCAAGTGCAAATTCAACGAGATTCTCTAAAGTGAGATGTGTAGGTAACTGAGCACACCATATTCTTAACCAAGATCTGCAAGAGAGATTCACAGTTTATCCGGAGATGCGCCTCAGTACTGCTAAAGCCTACTGAAGTTCGAGATGTGTAGTTGGGAGTTGTTAAGTGAAGGTCAAAGATGTGCAAATATCGCCATGACCCTTTCACATATACAAGGTCAAGACACCTACGAGACTTCAGAGGTAAACTCCCCAAGGTCTCGTCCATTCTCCCGTGGAAGCGTTATGAAAATTCCTCCAGGGATTCGGTATGTAGAATATATGTACAACAAAATAAACACCCGCTTGAGAATGTAAACATGACAAAATTCGTCTGGGAAATATATTTCTGTAAGTGTAAACAGGCTGCCATGGACAGGAAAATGAGAAATAATAATAATAATAATAATAATAATAATAATAATAATAATAATAATAATAATAATAATAATAATAATAATAATAATAATAATAATAATAATAATAATAATAATAATAATAATAATAATAATAATAATAATAATAATAATAATAATAATAATGTCTAGGATTCTATTATTCCATCTGGTCGTCCGTGTATAAGTAACTCTCTGACCCGACCCTCGCTACACTCGACATGTAAAATGATGGTCCTCCCAATATGGTTCTAAGGCGGATGAAATTAAGGAGGCGCATTAAGAAACGTAACAAGTACATCATATGCCCGCCAACAATGATCAAAGAGGGAGACTTCAGAGATTTGCCAGTCATCATAAACTCTAGTAGGTCGATTTCAGAATGAACATTACTACTCTTGTTGTCTCGATAGGGTCGTTAAAATCTTTCGATCACTGGCGGTCCACTAGTAGGTGTAGAGACCTGTTGCTTGGTGTCCCAACTCACATAAGGCTCACTGTTACGTTCCCGATTGGTCAGTAATATCACTTAACACTGACGTTTATTTTCCCGTTTTCTGTCTCGAGAAAGTCCAGGCACGTCACTGTCACTTGATTCACTCAATAATGTCTAAAATAACCGTAATAAACACTGGGACAATGTAGTACATCCAAAAGTAAACAATGGAGCACCACACAAAACAAAAAGGAGCCTCACGAGTGAATGAAATATCCTGATTGGCTCGGCTAGGCAAAGTTTAGTTCCGCTAATTTATTGATAAAAATATTCATAAACTTAAGGAAGAATATTACATTGTTCAAATAAAATTTATAAACATTAAAACACAATTTCAAGTGACAAGAACTCAATCAGTTCAATCGCAATTACATTTACAGTTTTATCATTTATTCATTTACGTAACACCTACAGAGTTTCTAGGCATATATTACCACGTACGCAAAACAGTCTGAGGACAAAAACAAAAGAACTTACAAATTACAGAACTGAATTAAGCCGGTAATAACTTTTTTCTCTCCTAGGCGACTTAAACGGCAACAATATAACCATCTCCCAATTACTCTCCCCGTTGCCGTTCTTATAATATCTCCCTTAATTCTCCCCACATCTCCTCCCTTGTCCTCTTCCTATACACCCTCCCTCCCCCAGAATTAAGCCTCCACCCCTCCCCCCCACCTTCTGCCCACCCATCGGGATGTTTACGCGGGGCGACACAGCAACTTGATGGCGACATTCCCCAGGGAGACAGCACACGGGAGGTCCCGGCCAGACCAGTAATGACTACATTTGTCTCTCTCTCAGCCATCACTGTTCATGACTACCCCGCTCTCACACGGGGCCAAATGCAATGGGAATTGTGCCTCCCAAAATTATGTAGATTTTCTTCCTCTTTCACTTGCCTCCAGAGAAAAAAATAATTGCAAATACAGTTGGGATAAAAATGTAAATGACTGGGGTATATATTAGGCAAGAAAAATTAGTCGTTGTTAAGGATAAAAAAAAAATATTGTGAGTTGTTAGTGAATGAACCTTCAGTTTCACGTAAACATAACAAGAACAAAAGAAATTTACTGTTGGCATAAAATTAACCAACAAAAAGAAGAAACAATAATGTCAACATGAAGACCGCAAACAAGAAATTGGTGGGCCTATTTATTTTTGGTTCACAACAAAAATATAAAGATGAAAATATAAATATTGTAAATTTACATCTTCAGTGTTGTCTGGTTTAATTAACTATAATTTTGTTGCAATAACCTCCCAAAATATTCTGAAGCGTTGATCTTTGACAACAAATGGCCATGTGGTGGACGGATCCATTAGTCGTGTTAAACTGAGAAAGTCATAAGAGGAAATATATACAGATGAACTTGGTCCTTATTTAGTGACTAACATTATAAATAAATAAAGCACAATTGATATGACTAAAATGATCCAAGTGCAGCCATGAATATTCAACTTGAACCAACACAATTTGCATACCTGCCATAATGTCTACTGAACGCCAGAGTTGGAGTCATAGTAAAGACACAAGTCTTCACTAAGCATTACCTATACTATCTCACCATGAGGCGCTCCTGCAGCGCTGCCAGTGGATAAAGTTATTTGGTAATCCACGACTTGTTGTCACTGAAGGAATGACGTCTCGTGGTTTCATATTTAAGACGTTGATTCTATCTTTATATTTGTTAAATGTTACAAAATACAGCCAACATTATGTAGCGAGAGCGATTTAATAAAGATATTAAAACGGAAAAGCTGTAAAGAACACACACCTCCCACTGCACTAGCTGAGTAAACCATCTCCTAAGAACTTGTCCCTAAGAAGATTAACACACAGTTCCCTCCCGCAGTTTAGGACCACGGAAGCCCCCAATAGCCTCGAGGGATTTCTATAAGAATGATCATCAGACACAATCAATAAAAAGTACTTTCCCTCACATCCCTACAAGCAACATCAAAACCCAAAAGTGAAAATATTCATAAGAATACTCGGCCTCTTACTGTGCCACACAAACAATGTTCCATAGATCCTAAACACTCATGACGTTAGCTCACTATACAAATGAGTGACCAATAATATAATATAAAAAGAATAAGGTACTTCATATGAATTTATTACCTACGAGATCTAAAGCAGAGAGACAAGCGATACATTTCAGGAGAGTAAAGTTCACTTGAAACATTAATAAAATCTGCAGACATTTAGCAAAAAAAAAAAGTTAATGTCTCTCGTGGGAGGAGAAAATCTCTTAAGTATATTCTCTCCATCTTTTTTTATACTAGCAGGTACGAAAATTTTAGATCTTTTTTTAGTAACTTCTCCCAGGTGAGCAGTAACGAGAGAGAGAGAGAGAGAGAGACAGAGAGAGAGAGAGACGTTACATATTTAGGTGTAATGAAGAGAATGTTATTGGTAAACAAGATCAGTGGCTACCAGTCCTCCTCATAACAGGCATGGGCAAAGACTATAAGCGCGACTTCCATTCAATAGACAGACAGACAGACAGACAGACTGACAGATAAACAGGGACCACAAATGCGAGAGTTAATCCCCAATTCATCATATTCTACACGCAATGCGACATTAATTACCAGCTTTTCCCTCATTGTTTTCTACTTCACTAACTACGTTTCATGGTCAACATTTTACTATCGTGATTTTTATTTATTGCTTCTGGAGTGTAAGAAATGATTTATTGGTGATATCTGCAACACATAGAACCGACAAGTTCATTCAGAATCCAGTTACATGTTTTGGGCTGCAGTTACTTGGGAATTTTCTGCTCGTGTATTATTAAGAGATTAATTCAAGTCTTATCTCTGTCATTATATCTAGTCTCCTGAACTTAATGGTTGGGTTAACATTTTGTAATTAATGATAGCGCTGTCAGGCCACAACGCCAAGGTAAAACGTATAGTACATGGTGGATGAGGTAGGTGTGTGTGTGTGTGTGTGTGTGTGTGTCTGTTTATAGATGATTGAAAACAAAACACCTAAGACACGGGTTAGTCTAATTAATTAAACCTAACAGATGGAGTTAGGTTTGTTGACAATGAAAGAAACGATTTATTCATTCGGAAACAAACTAGTATTTATCAAACAGAATTATGCGGAAGACTCTTTGGACGGACGGATGGACGGACGCACGACAAGGTCACCATGACTGGCTCAGTGATAAAAAACAGATGAGATAGATTTGGGTGACACTTGGCAGCCAGGGAGATAGTAAAGCTAATTAAGTTTTAAAATTTGGCAAAGATAGCTTAAAGGTCAACCAACACAGGTAGCGTTTAACAGTCGGGCGCTGGATGATTAAAACAGCGACCTGGCAATGTCTCTTGTGATAATGTATATATTTCTACTTGATTTTCAGATAAATTTACCTCTGCCTGAAACAACTCGTATGTTTGGTATAGCATTTTATCATTCTAAAATACATTTCATATTAATGCAGCTGTTATCATATGTCATGGAGTGTTTACATATTTCACAATACTACAAAGAGTGACTCGAGGGGTTTTTCAATAATTAATTTCCTTTCATCACACAGGTATCATAACTGTACAGGAATGTAATTTATCAATGAATAATCTTTGGCTGCGTTAACTCACTCCAATGATATTCTGACTTAACTGATGGATGTCTCTTTCGCGGGTGAGGGATGAGTTTAAAAGAGTCGAGGATTAACAGGAGAGTAGTAGGTCTTTCACAAGCTGGTTTATCCTTTAATCTCCCTCTCCTTTTAATGTTATTCTTTCCCTTACACGTCCGCAATATATATACCAGGATTTTCGTTCTAGGTTTTGAACACATCATACTAAGTAAACTCGCAATAACATGTAGATTCACAACCCCATGTAGAGACTCACAACACTATACAGTATATACTCACAACATTAAACAGGCTCGCTGTGTGTGTGTGTACTCATACCCCCTCCAAGACTCACGGAGTAGACTCACACAGCGTAGCTCACAAGGAGTTATGTAATGGTGTTCACTAGAGAGGTGGGCTGGAGGGAGGGCACAGGGAAGCCATTAGCAGTGAGGGAATTAGTAACGAACGGCGGCCCTCCTTAATTAAATTTTCATCCTAATACCCGAAAACCACACACGGGAAAAAAAAAGACTCTAGGTATTTACTTTTTTGTTTGTTTTAAAGGTATGGAAAATAAATTCAACTTGACTGTTTTCGTACTTCTTAGGCTTCGAGATGTTAATAATAATAATAAATAATAATAATATTAATAATAACAATAATAATAATAATAACATTATTAATAATAACAATAATAATAATAAAAAAAAAATAATAATAATAATGAGATCAAACACTCAACGTTTATTTTGTTTCATTATAATATTTACAGGATTAAGTTATACTGTATAGCATAACTGATATACAAATTAAAAATAAATAAAAAATTATCAGTATCCTGTCATCATCTGAAGGTCCTCCCTGCCTCTCGGGTGAAACGTAGATACTGATGTTGCTTAAGGTGAAAACTGAACACTTCCAGTTTCAACTTTCTACAGAAGATTATTGGTATGACCGGAGTGACCGCGTGTTAAATAAAACTTTGGTCCGTGATCCTCGAGCGAAAATTTCCACTTTCAGTAATACAAAGACCGAATACTGAGGGATGACGATGAAATTTCACCCAAACTGGTGATCTGAGAACTAAATAACTATCACTGGTTCACTTGAGGAATGACACAAAGTTCATGATCTGGAAAGTGTCATAAAAGCATCGAGTTTCTACCGCAACTTGAAGATAAAATTTCACATTCATCGTTTATAAACTCTTCGTGTCAAACATTCATTTATCTTTCTCACTTTTTCTGAATCTTTTCCACCCCAAATATCTCTGAAACATCTGATTAATAATTTCTTCGTATCTGCTTTTTCCATTTTCCACTGTCCTCGTCAACTGAGGGTCCAGCATCTCAAAAGCCTCGTATGTTAGCTCTCTTCCTCTCAATATAGATAATACCTCAAGTTACGTCAGTCTCTCATTACAATTTTCAAGCCAATTTGGACGTTATTTTTGTTTGTTACTTGAGTAAGCCAGTTAGTGGAGTTCTAAGCCAGTTAGCCGAGTTCTTACATCTTCCGGACGACGTGAATTTACGAACCTTGGGAAGCCGAGTCCAACTGCATCTTTTTCTTTGTTAGGTAACTTTTTCGGTACTATTGCATGTATCTTTGATGTTCTCATTCCACATTCCATCTTTCCCTAAATTCACTATTTATTCCTCCCTTATGAACGTTTCTCTGCCATTCAGGAGATCATTTCGCATCACTCTCGCTGTCCCTAATGGCTGTCGTTCTTTAGATCACTTCAGCTAACCTAAAAGCTGCAGTAATTTACCTGTCTTTCGGCACTCGTAAATCTATTTCGTGTGTTCTGTTCCGGTACTTGGTGTAATATTTCAGTGCTTACATTATCCTAACACGTTTTGCATGTTTACTCTGCTTTCTAGGCCATTAAGTTTGTTCCTTTGCTTTAGTGAGACAAAAAAAAGACGATGTTTATTTCAATATATTACACACGGTGGAAAATACGGCAAATACAACGTGTACTTGAACATCTTGAACATTCGGGTAAACTTTTAATAAAGGTCCAGCAATCACATCTGAAACATCCATGTGGTGATAGTTACACAAATCTGACGTGGTTTATCTTACGAAGTGATTTAGTTTTTAATAAAGAAAAATATCATCCAATTATTTATATGTGGAGGGGGAGCTGAATCCCCCACCAGTGACCATGAGACTACTTCCCATTTGTATTTACGTATTGCTAATTTTTTTCTCGCTTTCTTCTCCTTCCTCTCTTTATCCTCATTCTTCTTATTCACTTAAAAAGAGAGAGAGAGAGAGAGAGAGAGAGAGAGAGAGAGAGAGAGAGATTAACAAATAGTGAGGAAAAGAAGAAGAAATAACTCCACAGGTCATAAGTTATGATCATCAAGGCTCATGACAACTACGAACTGAGGCAGATACATAATGGAGTGAGGCGGGTCATGTTGCCTCGAATATTCCATGTGGTAACGTGAGCTTTAAAGTATTTTTTCAGAGGCAAGCAGTGAGTATCTCTCCACTATATGAAGATTCTCTCGCTTATAATAATGAATTATGATCAAGGAAAAGTTTATTGGCTAACGAATATTATTAACCATTTTCTTCAATTCTATTTTCAAAGGAACTAATTTTATCATATTTTACCCTCAATGATTTATGTCAGCATTATTGAGTGATCAGTGATAATGAACATACTATGAAAAGGTTCTTTATATTCCAACCAACCAATTATGGAGTATAATTAATTTTAACAATTCTACCACCCCAAACATTTCTGTTATGCAAATTGCCGTACAGTAATGTTTTTAGAGATGAGAAAGAGAAATGGTATTTATTTTGACGAATTGAGAATTAGTTGCCTCATTAGGTTTAATATGGCTACCAACTCCCTTTAAGGAACTTTCATTAGTCATTTATTTAGGACCTTCAGATGGTTACACGATAAATTAATGAAAAACTTAAATAATCTTTAAAATTCAATTGTTAAAGCGTACATTTAACATTGGAAGGTTATTGGTAGTCATGCAGGCGTTACAGTGACGACGTATAGCGAGGTTGGGTTAGGTTAGGTTAGGTTAGGTTAGGTTAGGTTAGGTTAGGTTAGGTGTGTGGTTCGTGTCATCTGTTTTCAAGAATGGTTTATCGTCGTGGCGAGTGTCAATACATGGGGCGCTGCCTTGTGTATAGAGATTTACAATTTATTTCTGCATTCACAATTCTTTTTTCTTATTTCTCCCTCACCAAGTGTACAGTATATACTACAGTGTATTAAACCATAACCTGAATATCCTGTCCAGAAAAAGTGAATATTTTGGTCATTTTCCTATTATTTAACATTTTACTTAGTAACAAAAGGAACAACAAAGGTAACAGTTCGCCCTCATACCTACTCTAGCGTATAACAATGGATGATAAGCGTGTTGTAATCTCAGCTAAGTCAGGTTTAAGTTTTGGGTGTGAAGGGTCCAGAAAATCCTCACTTAAACTGGCATGCTTTTGTACTAATATATTCAGGTTTCAATGTTTCACTCTTCATTTTTATGAAATCTTTGGCTTGAGCAAATTCCAAGATATAACGTGACACACACACACACACACACACACACACTACTGTATACATCTAAAAGTACACACACGGTCTTAACGCTGCTTGGCCCGTACTGACAACCCCACACACACACGCGCGCACACACACACACACCATCAACTATGAATACATATCTGAGTGTACACGCGTTATTACCATCCATACAGTGTGAATTGTAGAATCCCTCACAAAATTTTCCTGGAAGTTGTTGATTCAAATATCGGACGTTTGATATGAAATGTTGGATTAATAGGAAAATGAATAAATGATGAATGGATTAACATGGATCCTTCCCTCCTAAAGGTTATTGAATATGGAAGATAGTAAAATATAAATATGTAGTGTAGATGTTCATGATTCATACCCATCTGACGTCAACACAAGGCATCAGAAATAATTGAGGGGACGGATGGTGGTAAGGGAAGGGAATGGCTTACTCTCTCACTCCTCGTTCCACGTTAATAATTACATGTTTGTCTATGTAACTTATGAATAGTTTCAGTACCATCTCTTCTGTTGTTATTAAAGGTCAACTTCCATTGTGATATTTGAAGGTACTCACTAATTGCAACACAAGAAGGTAGTTATATCATCTGTATATCTGCTTCCTCTGTTACAGTGTGGATTTCATTATTACAGTGGTATATGATGCCAGGTTAAGAGGTCTATAGGTGTTGGATAAACTTCTCTGAAATTCTTGAAAACTGGGGAAGCAACAACATGAAGTGTTTATAATGACGATAATATTATCTTTCCCGCTGTGACACTAAACAGCAGAACAGTTTCCCCCAAAAAGCTTCAGAAATTAGAGTTCTATCTAGTTGACCGCAAGGGAAATAAGTATCGATGGAAATTCCTTTAAACACTCCAGGTACAGTACAGATCATCAATACCTGAAACTCGTCTTAATAAATTCACACAGTGTACTTCACTAATGATGTAAACAATTCCTCATTGACAAAATTTAAGATGCTATATAAAATTTTCAATATAGATAAATAGAAAATCAGCCAAAGAGATAAGGAAACTAATGCTTTATGATACACCGCCCAGATGCACTAAATTAAGATTCAAATTGGAATAAAATTAAATATGTTTAAAAATTGTCTACGTCACAGGTTCATTTTATGTAAATACTCGAGATATAACGTGGTACTGTGACCCCCAGAACACTTCACTATTGCTGAGTGCACATACTGCTCTCTCTCTCTAAGTTTTATGTGCATATATTACGGCAATTGCTGGACATGTCATGCGTGGGGTGCATAGAGAGACAGAGAGCATGAGTGAGAGAGAAAGAGAGAGAGAGATGAAAACAAAGAGAAAGTCGAGCAGACAGGTAGACAGCCGGACAGATAAAGAGACAAGAATGATAATCGATAAAGATGAGAATTCTCATACAGTTTCATATCGTCAAGTGAGGAACATATTATATTCCCTCATACCGTAGAGACCAGAACCTCGAACCTCGCCCTGTTATGACACGTCAGATTAATTATTGTGATGACACGAGACTCCCCCTCCTATCTTCTCCTGCACCTACTGTACTTTCCTCCTTTCCTTCCTACGAAAACTCTGTCACTCTCTCTCTCTCTCTCTCGTCTCCCCTCCTCCTCTGATGCACCATTTTCTCGCCATCCATCCCTTTTCCGTCCTACTTCCCCTCTTACCATTAATTCCCTTTGTTCCCCTCTACCGCCATTTTCCCCGTTCTTGCGTCCTCCCCTGAGAGATATATTCTCTCCCTCTTCTCTTATGCACACTCTTATTACTTTATCTCCACGTGCCTTTCTCCGAGCCAACGTGTAATTCGACTTTATTTCCCTTCCTCCTCTTTCCCTCACGTTTTGCCTATTCTCGCCCCCCTCAATACAGTATTCCATGTATGTATCTTTTGTGCCTTCCAGATAACCCTAATTTTCTATCGTTCTTTTCTTTCTAGAGATTTTTTTCCCTTAACATTCGAGACCTTCTTCTCATATACCTCCTTCCTTCCCCTTTATTCCTTCTCACGTAATTCCCCAACTTGTCTTTAACGTTCTCCTAGGTACGATTGAAAATAGCCTTCCTTCTTTCTTTCTTTCTCGTTCGCCTCTCGTACTTTCTTACCTTTCATCATCTCTTTCCCTTTCTTTCTTCTTATTTTACTTCTTTGCTACCTGTGTGCTTCACCCTCTCCTTCCTATTGTGCCTAGCCGCTTCTCTATACATTCTCCTCCTCTCTAAGTATCTTCTCTGAACCTCTTCCCCCTTTGTTCCTCTCCTGTCTACTCTTCATCTCTTCTCTTAATCTACAGCAAGTTTTCTCTAGTCCCTTCCTTCTCTATCACCCCTTTTCAACCTTTTATCCATCTGTCTACTAATTCCCTTTCTGTATTTCCCCACCACTAACTATTCATCTTTCATTCGCTTCCTTGTTTCTTTACCCTTGCTGTTACCTCTCTCTCTCTCTCTCTCAACTTACGATTCCATTAACCTTGCTCACCTCTCCTGATGCCCCCCACACACAATAATGTTCCATCTTGAGATGGTTGAGGTTTCTTATGTAGATGAGCCACTTGTAGTGCCACTGCTATGGGCGCTGTTATCAATAATGCAAGTCTGTATGCAAATGCAATCTACAATAAGCATGAGGTATTGTGTTTGGGGTGTGTGTGTGTGTGTGTGCTTCTGTGTGTGTCTGGTGTGTGTGTGTGTGTGTGTGTGTGTGTTTTTCAACCACCAAACGCCTTACCCATTTTGTCCATACTCTTTGCCCAATGTTTTCTGTTTGTCTTGTTTGCCTCTCACAGAACCACACGACCACACATCCCTCCCCGTGTGTTTTCTACCAGCTGGTCTTCCTTTTGTCACTCTGGTAGTCTTTCTCATTCTATTTAAGTATTCTATCTGATATTTCATATAAAGACCAAAATTAAAGACAAGATGAAGGGTGATAAAAGTTTTCCTAAGTCCCACCTCTTCTCCATTTGTTAGACTCCGTTTTCTATCGATTGTTACGACTATTGATTTTTTTTTTTTTAATTTTGGTTTATGAATGATAAGTATATTAATAGGGGACATAATTCCTTGATAAAATTAACTCGTAAGTCATAAGATATAAACTCATTATAAAGTCGAGGTATTTACATGTATTTTAATTTATTTTTTATTGCAATTTTGTATTTTTTCCTATAACATAAACAACAAATAATCCACCGTCTCACAGCTCACGTCAGGGCTACAGACATACCGACACCAACCAAATGTATGATAGTCGCATCTGACAGCAACATCATCAGGGCGAGATTGAAACGCCTCAGAGCCTCGGCGGATGTGATAAACAAACTCAATAAAACGACGACTCTTATTGGTCCCTTGCTCAAATGACGTCACATGCGGTTGCCAAGATGATATTATTAGATATTATTAATTAAAACTGACTAATGGAATTTTTTTTTCAACTTGTCTTCACGATCAATATTTTTTTTAATTTTAACATTAATATTACAGCAAATTTTATATATATATATATATATATATATATATATATATATATATATATATATATATATATATATATATATATATATATATATATATATATATATATATATATATATATGTAATATTCAGAAATTTCAGAGTAATTTCAAATGCCCCGCCATGAGTGATACTGAGCGTTCAAGGTCATCTGAGGGGAGGGAGCCCTGCCTGCTCGTAGCGAGAGACTGCGGAACTAGGCCTATATGATATTAAATGTAATTTACCGAATTAATAATGATGCGATTCATGAAGTTAAGGGACTATTATTGAATTTGAAATTATTATAGATCGTTTAGCAGTCTGAATAATGTTACGGGTGTCCCAAGGAGTTATTAGTTAGGCGGTAAATATATCACGTAGGCCCAAGCTAGCGCCTTGGGGAGACGCGATGCTGGCTAGGCCAGTTCCGGAGAGCATTCACACAGACAAGACGTTCCGCGCGTCCATCAGAAATAGTCACGTGGCCTAGTCACCTGTGCTGCGCTATTGCAGTATAACAAGTAAGTCTCATTCGATCTCAGACAGGGTTAGATAGGGCAGTGATAAAGTAAACTAGAGCTAACAGTGAGTTCATTTCAGGGTTTCTGTCAGAACCCACTTGACTGGAGTCGACCGGAGTTGACTGCGAGAGATTGACTGCCGTTGATGATTGAGGGTGGCGATTGTCGCCATTGGACCGATCAGTGTAGGCCTGTCACTGTTTAGTGGGGTAGCAAAGGATCTCTTGAGTGAACGAGTGCTCCCGACAACTAACACGACACGGGACCAGCATCAGCAGTGGGTGATCAGTTCTTACCACTCCGGTGCACAACCCCACATGTCCCGAGCAGCTAGTGAAACCCTCTTGCTAACGGGAAGCTAAAGTTTCTCTCAACTGCGCAAGGTCTGATTGGCTCACTCTCTTCCTGCCCATGGACGCACTGGGAGTACACTGAGGCTATCTGAGTATATTAATGGTCACACACTGAGACTGTGAGTCTAGGACTCTAGGAGATACCTAGAGGAACATTTTATCTTCCTTATCACGGGTGTAGTTAACACCATTCCTCAGACTGATATTATCTTGACGTGTGTAGTTTAATATTTCTTAAATAATTTTGATAGTAGTGTTTTTTTGAATGTTTGTGCCATTAAGTGGAACCAGAGTGATACTGTGATTTGATTCTTTTAATGCCTCTAATTCTTCATAATTCTGATCTCAGGTATAACCTTGTTCTCCAGAGCAGTGGTTAGGTTAGGTTAGGAAGTGTACACCTGTTGGGGTGCTATAATTTTGTTGAGTGATATTATTTTGTTGAAGACCCTTAAGGCCTATTCATTGTGGAGTATTTAATTTCTTATTTTTTAGTACCATTTCCTAAGTGACTGATATTATTTTGTGAAAGCCCTTAAGGCCTGTTCATATGTGCAATTAACATTTCTTAATACTTTAAATTTATTGTTGCCTGTGTTTCTAATAATTTCTATGTCATGTATAACTTTTATTCCCCAGAGTAGTGGTTAAAGTTTAAGTTAAGAGGTGCGTATATTGGTGTACCATTATTTGATTGTGTTTGTAGTGTTGGAGGGAATATAAGTGTCTAAATTTTACAGTGTGTCTCATTCATCCCAGTCACAGACGCTATCCTTCCACGGGTCACGGACAGTTCATTTTGTGTAGTAGATTTTAGTGTTCTTGTGCTGGTTCGGGATTTTTCTCAAAGGGGCGCTTCCACTGCCTTTACCATCTATTAAATTTTAATAAACCCCAAGTCAAGTGAGAAATTAAAGTCCAGCAAATTCCGACTGGTTACATATATATATATAGAAAATTCATTATTAATATTTTGGTGGTTCTAAATGATCTTCACATACAAAATGCATCCAATTACACGTCACGTCAGTCTTCATTGTGAGGCCCCGGACGATGAACTCCCATAATACCTTGTGGTAAACAGACCTTGACGTCACATGGTGTAGGGACTGATTATGTTTACGCAGGTCACCACCATATCCCCCCCCCCCCTTGCTGTACGAGTCGTGGGGAGGGAATGTGTAGGGGGAACTGTCTGTGCCTCTCCCTCCTCCTCACCCCTCCTTCGCCCTCCATATCTGCCTCCCTTTTGAACCTTCTCCTCTGTAACCAGGCTCATTGTACTCCCTTTCCTCCCCATCTCTCTTCCTTCCACTACTACTCCCTCTCTATCTCCCTCGTTCGCCCTCTCTATCTCCCTCGCCCTCCCTATTTACCTCCCTTCCTGCCACCTTCGTCATCAGCTCCACTTACACATAATTCAGGGGATACGTTTCACAGGTTCCTATTTATGAAAACTAATTAAAAAGGAAAACGACCATTATTTTTAATGAATTATCAGCCAGATTACCCAGCGAACATAAATTCATAATTTATTATTCAGTTTAAATTATCTACCACATTACTCTTATTTTGTAAAAGATATTTACCATACATCCACCGGCGGAAAACATGTAGTAAAGATTGTCACGGTTTTCCATCTGTTCTGGTTATTATACAGGTAAGTCTTTGTTGAGGTCATTAAACAGGTAAGTCTCTGTTGTTGTCAATAAACAGGTAAATCTCTTCGTTGTGGTCATTAATAAAACAGGTAAGTCTCTGTCTTCGACTCGTAAGCATAGAATCATCAGGACATCAATTCCCTTCTTTACTCACTATTCTTGTGGTTATTTCTCTCATTTTGTTCCTCCTCCCATGTTTAGCTGCTACGCCTATCTCAACATTCAATATTCCTTTGCTCCCTTTCACAATAATAAATTTAAATATTTCCCATCAGATACGACGTCCTGTAGTAGTTCTTCTTCTGTCACAAAGTTCAATCTTCGCCATCCATTACTCAATTTCTCATTTTAAACAATTCTGGCGTTTCCCACGAGTTCCTACGCTATCCCATCATTTAGTATTTCTTTTACTCTTTCTTCTATCTCCCGTTCCCAGAAGTTGCATGCATCAATGTGTTTAAAAGTATACATACATTATAAACCTTAAGACAGTTGCTTCTCTTGGTATCTTTCCCTTCAGACATCTACATCCTCATTTAACTTATTTATTCAATTATTATTTCAATTTACATATCATGAATTGTAATTACAATACGCAATAATCGATATAGTTCCCATAACCAACGGTGAACATTAAAAAAAAATGTTTAAAATACAATTACATATAGTATTTTTTGGGGGCTGTCATTTTTATTTTTGGTATTGTAAAAGCAAATATTAATTAGTGTAAACAAATTTATTATCAGTAAAAAAATATATCAGTGACTGGTAAAAAATTTAAATTGTCTTTGGTGTCAATTGATGTCATGAACTCCTCTCTCAAAAAAAAAATCATATTCACATGTATATGACCAACAACCATGAAAAGACACCTGCCTTCACCTGTCCCATAAACACCTGTCCTCATTCATCTGAAGGACCAGCACTACCACCAACATCACAATTACAATCCTCACCACCACCACATCACCACCATCGCCACCACCAGCGTGTCGAAAGGCCCAGTCTAGAGTTAATAGTCACGGCAGTAATTAAGATGATAAACTCATTAAGGGATTATTAGCCGAGGACGTGGCCTGGGGCTAACTTGGGTCTCGCTAGGCATTAGTCAAGTCCCATTTGTATGGATTTTTTGTCCCGCTGAGCTTAATTTAATAAACGGCCAAACTTCAAGATTTTTTTTTCGCCGGGGGGGGGGGTGAGAGGGTACCGGGTGGATGGGGGATAGGGAGGGTACTGGGGGATAGGGAGTCAAAGAGTCAAAGATCTGTTAGCCTCTTCGTTAATTTACTCAATATAATCATAAATTTCCCGAATGTTGGTTATATAATTTGACTGAGATTAAATATATATTAGATATCATAAGGTTTTGGTCGTGTATTCATAAATTCATATACCATTGATTTTTTTTGTTTTTGCATTTACGTAATTTTTATCAAATTTGTTATCGCATGTCTATCGACCTTATATTTCCCAGTAGCTTAAGTCGATTATAAATAATATCGAGTTAGAGTTATTATATAGAGGAAACTAACAGTAATTTTACATTAATTCAGTAGACAAAAAAAAAAGATTTTATTTTGTTTTTAGTATTTTTTTTCTCATAGTGTTTATATGTTGGTATAAAATCAAGTATAATGTTTTAATGACAACGGAGCGAAGTCAGTGTTGTTTCTCACAAGGAATATTCACTAGGTGTTTGTAAACTACTTGAGGTGGTCGTCTGGCGGAAGCCAGGCACCACACGCAGCCAGGCACCACACACAGCTAGGCACCACACGCAGCCAGGCACCCCACGCAGCCAGGCACCACACACAGCCAGGCACCCCACGCAGCCAGGCACCACACTTTCTGGTTATGGCTCTGTGAATCATGGCTGTTAAGACTCCAAGCAGAGGTCGGGTGTATGTACGTGCATAATACAGGAAACATACATGAGTAGCATTCTGATGTAAGTAATTGTCGTCTTCACTTCCGCCTGATGCATGATGATGTGCGTATCGCGTACACACACACACACACACACACACACACACACACACATACACATACAAATACAAAACGCCTCATAACTCAACGCAAAATGACCCAAGATACACAAGCCTTAAATGTCTGGATCAATATATAATAGCCTGGTGATAAATGCCCCGGAGCACCGTTTTGGCAGCGATAGCACGCAAACGCTCTTGACCATAAAATTTTTATTAACCTCCTAAATACTCGGCGCCGGAGAGCAACAGGCGAGTACAGGCAAGACGAGAGAAAAGAAACACGAGACAGGAACAGATCGTAAGAGAGGGAGGAAGGGATAGGGAAGTGATGAGTTGTGGAAAGTTTGTTGGAGAGAGAGAGGGAGAGTGTCATCGGTGTGTGTGTGTGTGTGTGTGTGTGTATGTTTGCAGTTCGTCCTCTACGTACAGTACCTCTGGCAACTAATTACCTCACTCTCCCTAATATTCTGTATAAGCTCAGCGCAGTAGATTAAGTTCAACACAGGACAGTTTAAAACCCTAATAACGTTACCCAGCACGAACTATTAAGGTGCATTTCAGGATTTCCCCCCAGGACACTGTGGGATCGTCCTCAGTCTCTGCAGCTCGCCTTTAGCACGTCTGAGGGGAGATGATTTGCTTGTCTGGGGGAAACTACCTTAAACCTCGTAATCTATCCACCCCCCCCCCCCATGGCAAGAAATCTTTTGTTAATGGTTAGATTCTGTTGATTGAAATTGTTAGGAAATATAACACGAGTTCAATTTCATGAAGTTACCGTTAAAATCAGCTAAATATTATCTCTTTCCATTTATCTTATCTCACTATAGATAAGAGAATACCTAACGCTACATATTTGGTGACGGAACGAAATATATGAAATTGTATACGGATTTGAAACATTTTATCCACGATGTTATAATTTCCCCGACGAACAGAAACAAGGAATGACAGTGAGGAGGGGCAGTATACCCCTCACGGTGGTTGTGGTCGGTGAGGGACGGTACTTCCACTTTAAACGTGTTTGTAAGTTACGGTAACGGCGGCTGCTGCTACACGACTCTGCTTTTTGCATCCTTTACCGAGGTATAGTGCAGTGGACGTTACTCTTACTCCGACACAACCCAGAGAGGCTATAAAATTCCTTCCTTTTCTTCGCTTTGCATTTCCAAGCTCTCAAATTCCTGCATGTCCGTGCAACGCATGTATGGTAGTTCTGGCAGGCAGGCAGGCAGGTAGGCAGGTAGGCAGGCGCACACACACACACACTTTTCGTAAATGTGTACATCTTTAAATGTACATGCACGCACTCAACTCACATTAGCACACCCACACTCAACCTACGCACACAGACACTCGTAAACACACCCACACAAATATGCATCACAACAAACGTATATAACCTTCCACTCATACATAAATACAGTATTCTTAGACTTAACATACACCATTAGTATGTGTTATCGAGCACCGAAATTCCTCGAAGTATATCCAGAACTTGACTAGATTATGATGTGCTTTACTTTATAATAACAACCTAATGAACAGTTTATCTTCCCCGGCAAATAAAACATGAAAGCTGGTTTCGTGTCCGTCCGTTTGACATGACCAACTGCAGGTTTTATCTTGCATAGGTAAACTGATCTCATTAGGAATTCCTTCTGTACTAATGAAATTGCGTTTCTCACTCGTATTTTGGTCATGAGAACAAAAGCAGGACAAATATTTATTCACTTGTCCTGGTAAACAGTGACTTCAAGCGCAAATACTCAAATTTCACTAAGTGCGATTGCTTAGCCTCAAATACAATATCCCACCTTTTCTGCCAATAACCTTTTGACCTTTCAATTGACTTAACGACACACTCTGGACCATAGCTGACATAATCCTCCTTGGTATTATTAAAGATATCCCTTCGAAGCTATATTTTACCGACATGAGAGTATATAATTTTCTATACATATTTTTTATTTACTTTCTTCAAACATATATGTTTTCTGTCTTCGAGTTTCTTACCCAAAACTCACTCATTACACAGTAAGTAACCAATCAGCTTTTATATTTTCATAGTATTGATTGGATTAATATCGTTTCCACTTCCTTTATCTAGGGATTTATCTTACGAGTGTTAGAGAATCTGGTGATGATGATGTGTGACAAGCGAGTGGTGACCAAGTTCTCAGGAATGACAAGGGAAATGGATGGTGGAGTATGAGGTGAGATGGCAGATGAAATGGCAGATGATAACTTATAAAATGGCGGGTTATGGCAGGTGAGGCGACAGATGAAGTGGCAGATGGTGGCAGGTGAGATGGTTGATCATGCACGAAAACAAAACCGAGGAAGCAATTGAAGTCACGAGCGAGAGACGGCAGATGACAGGGTGAGATTGCCATAGCTTCGGCTGATATGTCAAGCGAGATGGCAAGCGAAATGACTCATAAAACGGCAAGTGAGAAGGTATACAGATATGGCAGGTTAATTGAAGGTGAGATGAGTGATATAATAAGATTTAGTGCAGGTGATAAGGTTGGTGAAGCTACAGACTCAGTGCAGGTAAGATGATGGGATTCAATACAGGAAATATGACAAATTCAATGCATGTGAGGTAGGAGACCAAGGAAAGGTAATGTGAAACGCAATATCGTAGATTCAACGTATGTAACAGGGCAGGCAGATTCAGTGCAGGTAATGTTGTAAGTGAAAGCAAATCGTATTATACATTACCTCTCTCATTCGTAGCGTTGCCTCCACCTGTTGGGCGTCAGCTGCAAGGTCGCCATCGCAACTCTCAGATTACATTTCACGGTCATGGGTGTTATACTCATAGTCGCGGTCGTTATAATCATGGTCGTGGGTGTTATAATCATGGTCGTGGTTGTTATAATCATGGTCGTGGTTATATAATCATGGCCGTGGTTGCTACAATCATGGTCGTGGTTGTTATAATCATGGTCGTGGTTGTTATAATCATGGTCGTGGTTGTTATAATCATGGTCGTGGTTGTTATAATCATGGTCGTGGTTATATAATCATGGGTGTGGTTGTTATAGTCATGGACGTGGTTGTTATAATCATGGTCGTGGTTGTTATAATCATGGTCGTGGGTATAATCAGGCGTGGTTATAATCATGGTCGTGGTTGTTATAATCGTGGTCGTGGTTGTTATAATCATAGTCGTGGTTGTTAATGGGTTATAATCATGGTCGTGGTTGTTATACTCATAGTCGTGGTTGTTATAATCATGGTCGTGGTTGTTATAATGTCGTGGGTGTTATAATCATGGTCGTGGTTGTTATAATCATGGTCGTGGTTGTTATAATCTTGGTCGTGGTTATATAATCATGGGCGTGGTTATAATCATGGTCGTGTTATAATCATGGTCGTGGTTATATAATCATGGGCGTTATAATCATGGTCGTGGTTGTTATAATCATCGTGGATGGTCGTGGTTGTTATAATCATGGTCGTGGTGTGTTATTATAATCGTGGGGTCGTGGTTGGTCGTGTTATAATCATAGTCGTGGTTGTTATAATCATGGTCGTGGTTGTTATAATCATGGTCGTGGTTGTTATAATCAAAGTCGTGGTTGTTATAATCATAGTCGTGGTTGTTATAACCATGGTCGTGGTTGTTATAATCATGGTCGTAGTTGTTATAATCATGGTCGTGGTTGTTATAATCATGGTCGTGGTTGTTATAATCATGGTCGTGGTCGTGATACTTACAGTATCTAATATACTATAAGAATAAATAAAATAAAGATTAGAATAATTAATTAAAGAAATATTCGCCATAAGGAGAGGTTAAAATCATAAAAAAAAATATTATGAATCACCGATGATCATTCCGAGATAAATTATATTATGAAGAGAAGTGACCTTGATTCAGGTTAAATTAGTCACCATCTGCTTCAGTCATCACCTGTGTTAAGTCATCATAGTCACCATCTACGTTAGTCAGTTTTAGGCCCATCTCACATGACTGACCGACCATCGATGTTCTTTCCGCGCGAGGGTGTTAGTTTTCAATGCGTCTTTTTTTTACGCTGGTGGATGTAAGACCAGCAACCGTCACTGACGCAGCTATGGTCAATTTGGTGTTATTCTTATTCACGCTGGTGGCTGTAAGACCTCCTGCCCTCACTGACGCAGCTATGGTCAACTTGGTGTTATTCTTGTTTATAAATGCAATTGTTTATAAGTGAAATTCCTCCAAACTTTTATATTCGAAAGTTAAGAAACAGGGTTTCTTTTATATACATTTGTCCTTCTTATAATGGCTCATAACAACACGCAACATTGTAAAGTTGGCCTTAACGTTTGTCTTACAAACGATAAATCCTGGTATGGGGGAGACCTTCCTAAGGTATTAAACACCTTCATGGACAAAGCCTCTAAATTAATATTTAAAAAATTGCACTTACGTTTTATCTTATATAATTTGTCCCTAGAGTGGCTCATAGTAACGCGTAATATTGTAAACTATTACCATACTGTATTTTGCTCAGGGCGTGGCCTGAGGGGCAGTGTACGTTGAATGCACTGTACCGCGACTTATTATATGTTTGATCTGTGGTCTTAAATCTCCCTACCAAAAGCCTGTCGATTATTTTATTTTCAATTATTATATGCGGTTGTTACTCGGTCCTGTAGGATGAAATGACTTTAATGAAGTTTTACTTTCCTTGAGCCAAATGTATCACTAGTAGTTTACTTACTAACCACAGGCAGTGTATATTTGAAGTTTCGTTCGAGAAAATGTACGTGTGGGTAACGGAAAAGACGATGATCTATACTATAATAAATAGATTATATAGTAAAGTGTCTTTCAGCCTTGTACCGGTACTGAGAGAGTAAAGGGATATTATGAGGTATAAGAAGTTGTTTTGGATAGTAGAGGAAAAGATGGCACCTGTAGTATCGACAATATGTTTAGTTCTATAGAAGGAAGTGTTTTTGTTACCCCAAGAAGAATAGCAATCCGGTGCAGTCATGTTATACCTTAGTGTCACTGTTTTTCATTTGTTTTGGGTTTTTTAATACCAGACGCAGTACCCGAGTTGTACATAGGTTGTAGTGGTCACCATAGGCACATAAAACCAATGATTTTTATCAGTCATTCTTTAGTTAACTTAGAGTGGACAGAGCCTTGAAGCCCAGCAGAACATGAGATTAAGATTGCAATGTACAGTAAATAGAAAATCACAGAAATTAACGGTGTTATTATTTTTGAGTGCGTGGTATTATGAAATGTATTAGAAACGTCTTTAATGTCATAGAGATAAAAGTCAGTATACTCTGTTGTTATTGCATGTATTTTATGGGTGTTAAGTTGTTCATAAGTGCACGTCTTCCCTGGCCGCCATGAGAGAATCAGACGTGTTTAGTAATGAATTTTCAATTGTTATTTCTGGAGGATTAGGTTAGCTCCTTCATTACCTCCAACAAACTGACAAGGAACATATTGTAATTGTATATGTCTATAGCTGGGAGATATATTTTTTTTTTACAAAGCTCAGTTGTTCGTGTTCCTGCTAAAGTGAAACATAATGCAGAGATGACTCCTTGATTTCCTTGGCTCGTGACGCCAGGGGTTAGTGGCTCAGGTAACCTCAACCAATTTTCTACTTCGAAAAGTTACTTTGTCTGTTATTTCCCTGATGTGACTCATGCCGTTCCCTGCTCTCGCGTGTGACAGTTTAAAAGAGGTAGTTGAGGGTAATGGTTGACTGGAACATAATTTCTACAACAGATTATTACAACATTCAACATATGGGTTATATCAGTGGTGGGCAAACCTGAGGTCCACAAGACATAATTTAAGACCGTCGTCCACGCACTTGCAAGAATCATACATGAAACACCGCTGATCTGACCATTTATTGTATTTATGGCAATTGAGTATTTTTGTAAGTTAGTGGGTTTTATAGTAACATCATTTTATATAAATCACTGATAATTTTAATTGATTTAACTTGTCATAATATATTTAGGTTCTCATACAAAGTAGGTCTTATTTATCTCCCTCCCTCCACCACTACCACCCCTGTCTCCCTCCCTCCACCACTACCACCCCTGTCTCCCTCCCTCCACCACTACCACCCTGTCTCCCTTCCTCCACCACTACCACCCCTGTCTCCCTCCCTCCACCCACTACCACCCCTGTCACCTCCACTCCCCACTACCACCCCTGTCTCCCTCCTCCCACCACTACCCTGTCTCCCTCCCTCCCACCACTACCACCCCCTGTCTCCCTTCCCTCACCACTACACCTCCTGTCCCTCCCTCCCACCCTACCCACCCTGTCTCCCTCCCTCCGCCACTACCTCCGCCACTACCACCTCTGCCTCACCCTCCACCCTCACAACAACCCCCAGCCCTCTTTCCCTCTCACTACTGCCACACCCCCTGTCTCCTCCTCACCACTCACACCTCTGTCTCCTCCCTCCACCACTACCACAATTCCCTGTCTCCTCCCTCCGCCACTACTCTCACACCCCTGTCTCTCACCCTCCACCACAATGAAACCCTTGTCTCCCTCCCTCCATCACTCTTCACCCCTGTCTCTCTCCTTCCACCTCACTACCACCTCCATGTCTCCCTCCCTCCACCACTACTACACCCCCACCCTCTCCTTCCACCACTACTACCCATGTCTCCCTCCCTCTCCCACCACTACCACCCCTGTTCTCTCCTTCCACCACTACCAATTCTTGCTCCCCTTCCTCCAGCATCACTACCACCCCCTGCCCTCCCTCCCTCCACCACTATCACCCCTGTCTCCCTCCCTCCACCACTACAACCCCTGTCTCCCTCCCTCCACCACTACAACCCCTGTCTCCCTCCCTCCACCACTACCACCCGTCTCTCTCCCTCCACCACTATCACCCCTGTCTCCCACCCTCCACCACTACAACCCCTGTCTCCCACCCTCCACCACTACAACCCCTGTCTCTCACCCTCCACCACTACCACCCCTGTCTCCCTCCTTCCACCACCACCACCCCTTGTCTCCCTCCCTCTCCATCATCACTGCTACTACAAGCACCCCTGTTCTCCTTCCACCACTACCACCCATGTCTCCCTCCCTCCACCACTACTTCCAATTCCCTGTTTCAATCTCCACCTATTCTACCACCCCCTGCTCCCCCACCTCCACCACTACAACTCCTGTCTCCTCCCTCCACCACTACCACCCCTGTCTCCTCACCTCCACCACTACAACCCCTGTCTCCTCCCTCCACTACTACTAATTTCTGTCTCCTCCCTCCATCACTGCCACTTTCACTCTGTCTCTTTCCTCTTTTCCACCTCACTACCACCCATGTCTCCCTCCCTCCACCACTACCACCTCTGTTTCCCACCCTCCACCACTACCACCCCTGTCTCCCACCCTCCACCACTACAACCCCTGTCTCCCTCCCTCCACCACTACCACCCCTGTCTCCCTCCCTCCACCACTACAACCCCTACAACTGGTGAAACACATCAGGTCCACGATAGTTAATGGAGACATTTTACAGGAGCCGACCACACACACACACACACACACCAATATAGCCAAGCACTGTGTACTATAACAGGTAACAATTTCAATTCAAATCAATTTCAATATTTATTCCTTGATAGAGGAAGCGGGATCCTATTGCTGTCACTAGGTACCCCTGAACTGGCCTTTTAACCGTTGATTCCTTCTGGGTTAATGAGGCAGGAACATGTCAATTATATAGGGTTTTAGTAGCGAAACACAATTGTCTGTTATCTATTTATTGAGGAACTATCTCATATACAGTTCCAAGTGTATATCACCGAAACTTAGTCACTGTAGCTATGAGAGTTAAGATGAGGACGAAGGCTATATTAAATAGCTCTTCTAAATACGTCCGTTTGGTGTGAGGTGTTGAGTGACAATCCGCAGGTTTTTAATTGCTGATCTTAAGAGTCTTAGGGCCGCGCCTCAAGGAACTTACCCATCACGTGATGTGACCATGTCACCTCATAGCCAGTGGAAAGTTACAGGGGGTGATATGATTATATAAACCCAATGTACTGCCCTGACATTTATATAAGAACTAAGGGGCTAATACACCCCTTTACAATAACACCAGAAGCATGTGGCAAGTGTCACAAGTATATATAAATATTATAAAGGGGGCTTACTAAAGCCTAAGGAAGGAAGGAAGGAAGGAAGGAAGGAAGGAAGAAAGGATATTTCTTTCACATATCATCAACATTATTTACATCATCGTGTCTCCATCAGGGGGTCGTGGAGTGGTGGTCCAGCAGGCGACACGGAAGCGTTGTGTTTGGGGACATCTTAGGAGGTAACAGTCCAGGTGTTCACCACGGTTCTCACTATACGTCAGCGTAAACCATCATTCATTCATTCATCCGTCTACGCCACACACAAAAAACTATACTCACTCAACCTAATGTAATAAAAACAAATAAAATCTTAAATAATAACGTACTGAATAACGAAAATTTAATGTAAATGTCATACTATTACTACTACTACTACTACTACTACTACTACTACTACTACTACTACTACTAATAATAATAATAATAATAATAATAATAGTAATAATAATAATAATAATAACATATTAACATCTTCACGTGAAACAATAAAAATAATAACATTACTTTCACACATTGTTATTAGTAAACAACGATTTACCTTTATACTTGGTTTTCGAAACATAAATACAAGTTCTGAAACTTTCACCAGCAGCGCCCCTCGTGGTGGACTGACGGCCTTGTCCCACCGTCATGTTCCCCGAGGCCAGGGTCAAACCTTGAGGGGGTTGGTGTTGTTCGTTGTTGTTCGTTGTTGTTGTTGTTTGTTGTTGTTCGTTGTCGCTGTGGTTCGTTGTTGTTCGTTGTTGTGCGTTGTTGTTGTTGTTCGTTGTTGTTGTTGTTCGTTGTTGTTCGTTGTTGTTGTTGTTCGTTGTTGTTGTTCGATATTGTTGTTCGTTGTTGTTGTTGTTGGTTGTTGTTGTTGGTTGTTGTTGTTGGTTGTTGTTGGTTGTTGTTGGTTGTTGTTCGTTGTCTAGCTTCCCCCAAAAAAAAAAAAAAAAAAAAAAAAAAAAAAAAAAAAAAAAAAAAAAAAAAAAAAAAAATAACAAAACAATAAAAAGAAAAAAAAAGAATGAAAAATAATAAAATAAAAGGTACCGAAAAAAAAATAGGAATAATAAATTAATAAATAAATAAAAAAATAAAAAAATTAAATAAATAAATAAAATAAAATTAATAAATACATAAAAATAAAAAATAAATAAAAAATAAGGTGTGGAATGGTACCTTCCGTCAGGGACAGCGGAAGGGTCCACGAAGCACCGAAAAAAAAAATATAAAAATATAAAAAGAACCGAAAAAAATAAATATAACTAAAAAAAAGCGAAAATAAAAAAAAAAATAAAAAAGATAAAAGACGAAACAATAAACCATAAAATAACAAAAAAAATAAAATAAAATAAAAAGAATAAAACAAAAACGATAAAAAGGACCGAAACAATTAACAAAAAAAAAATTGCAGACCAATGGCACCCATCACCCATGTATACACCTGACTCCAGACCAACAACTGTAGCTGCATCACCCATAGCCTTGCCTGGTCCAGACCAGCAACTATGGCACCATCACCCATGTATACCTGAGCTCAGACCAACAACTATGGCACCATCACCCATGTGTATACCCTGAGGTCAGACCAACAACTATGGCACCATCACCCCATGCTTATACCCTGAGCTCAGACTAACAACTATGGCACCATCACCCCGCCTGTATACCCTGAGGTCCAGACCAACAACTATATTTTCCATCACCGCATATATACCTGAGGTCAGACCAACAACTATGGCACCATCACCCATGTATACCCTGAGGTCAGACCAACAACTATGGCACCATCACCCATGTATACCCTGAGGTCAGACCAACAACTATGACACCATCACCCATGTATACCCTGAGGTCAGACCAACAACTATGACACCATCACCCATGTATACCCTGAGGTCAGACCAACAACTATGACACCATCACCCATGTATACCCTGAGGTCAGACCAACAACTATGACACCATCACCCATGTATACCCTGAGGTCAGACCAACAACTATGACACCATCACCCATGTATACCCTGAGGTCAGACCAACAACTATGGCACCATCACCTATGTATACCCTGAGGTCAGACCAACAACTATGGCACCATCACCCATGTATACCCTGAGGTCAGACCAACAACTATGGCACCATCACCCATGTATACCCTGAGGTCAGACCAACAACTAGCACCATCACCCATGTATACCCTGAGGTCAGACCAACAACTACGACACCATCACCCATGTATACCCTGAGGTCAGACCAACAACTATGACACCATCACCCATGTATACCCTGAGGTCAGACCAACAACTACGACACCATCACCCATGTATACCCTGAGGTCAGACCAACAACTATGGCACCATCACCCATGTATACCCTGAGGTCAGACCAACAACTATGGCACCATCACCCATGTTACTGTATACAAACTGGTGTATGAGGGAGG
>NW_024744350.1:0-13899 GCF_018991925.1 Homarus americanus | reverse complement strand
CTCATTGTGCTTCGTTCAGATTACGTATTGCTTTACCAAGTGGCTTGGGAATTTCGAGGATCTATATATATTTCATTGTATCGCATACCTTGAGGACTTCTACATATAATGACTTCCTCACCCCACCAGATTTGAACCCACGGTTTATAGTGTGACCGGGGAGCGGTACCTCTGGGCCACCAGAACCAATAAAAGCAGTCCCCTACACTCTGCTGCTCTTCCACACAAATCCTGTTCAACGAGCTTATGGCGCCGTGAACCTCTAATACTGCCCGTGCTGTTGGGTGATCAGAGCGTTTTTTCAATCTGGCTTCAATGAGGATGTATATATTTCATTATTGTCGCAGCAATAGGACTTCTCATATATCAACACCTCCCCACCAGGTTTTGAACCCGATCTTGTTGTTGTGACAGGGATTACTACCTCTGGGTACTAGGACAACTAAAAGCAGTTCTATAGACTCTGCTATAATTTTCACACAAAGCCTGTTCCATGACTTTTAGCAGAACCTCTGTGGGACCACCCGTGCGCTTAGGTGATCCGAGCAACGTTTTACCGTCGGCTTCGAAACAAGAGGATCATATATATTTTCATTGCTTCCATCCAGCACGTGGACTTCTTTATATAATCAACACCTCACCCCACCAGTTCCGGACCCCACGATCTTGGTAGCGACTGGGGAACGCTACCCTGCAATGCCACCAGGGACACTATAAGCAATCCTAGACTCTGTTCCTATTTCCACTGAAAGCCTGTTCAGCAGGCTTATGCGCCGTGGGACCACTAGGACCACCCGTGCCGCTTCGGTGGAGAAACAACGTTTACCGTCTGGCTTGGAAACTCGGATCATATATATTTCTGCAACCCAATAAGCATAACAGGACTTCTAACACCTCACCCCACCAGTTTGAACCCACGATCGCCATAATTGGGCAGCCGGGGAATGCTACCTCTGGGCCACCAGGACAATAAAAGCAGTCCTATGCTCTATATTTTCACACAAATCCTGTTCAACGAGCTTATGAGCAGACATCAATAGGGACCACCAGTGCGCTTAGGTGATCAGAGCAACGTTTTTACCAAATGCGACTTCAGGCTGGGATCCAGAATATTTTGACCAACCCAATAAAGCACTAGGACTTCTACATATAATCAACACCTCACCCACCAGGATTCAAACCTACGATCTTATAATTGTGACCGGGATATACTGCCTCTGGGCCACCAGGACCAATAAAACGATCTGAACTACTATATTTACTGCAACCTGTTCAACGACCTTATGGCGCCATGAACCTCTAATGGGGACCACCGGTGCCTTAGATGATCAAAAGCAACGTTTTACCATATCGACTTGGAAACCTGACATCCATATATATATTTCATTAACACTGGGACTTCCATATAATCAACACCTCACTTACCAGGTTTAGACCGTCTTTCAATTGTGACCTGGGGAATGGTGCCTCTGGGCCACTAAGACTGGCAAAAGCAGTCCCTGAGCTCTGCGCCAATATTTCACACAAAGCCTGTTCAACGAGCTTTTGGCGCCGTGAACCTCAATGGGGACCTCCCGTGTGCAGCAGGTGATCAGAGCAACGTTTTACCAAATCGACCCGAAACCACGAGGATCCATATATATTTCGTGTAATAAAAGCACGTACGGACTTCTACATATAATCAACACCTCACCTGGGATTGAACCCCACGATCGCAGAATTGTGACGAGGAGGGGCGCTACCTCTGAACCCACCAGTCTTAAAGCGATCCCTACACTCTGCTATATTTACTACAAAAGCCTGTTCAACGAGATTATGGCGCAATGAACCTCTAATAGGGATACCCTGTGCCCTTTGGGTGATCAAACGTTTTTACCAAATCCGGCTTGGAAATACGGGATCCATATATATTTCATAAGCCCAATGAAGCCGCGGACTTCCACATATAATCTCTTACCTCACCCCACCAGTTTGAACCAACGATCTTATAAATTTGACCGAGAAACGCTACCTCTGGGCCTGATTCAGCCTTAAGCAGTCTGAAGCTTTCTTGCTATATTTCACACAAAGCCTGTTCAACGAGCTTATGTGCCGTGAACCTCTAATAGGACCACCCGTGCCTCTTGGTGATCAGAGCAACGTTTTACCGTCATTTAAAACGAGGATCATATATATTTCGTGTTTAATAAAACACGGACCTCCTCATGCCATCCTTTACTCACCCCGAGATTAATTACGATCTTCTAGTACGGCGGGATATACTGCCTCTGGGCCACCAGGACTATAAAGCAGTCCCCACTCAGACTTTCTCTCTACTATATTTCACTGTGCCTGTTCTAACGACCTTGTGGCGCCATGAACCTCTAATGGGGACCCACCCGTGCACGCTTAGGTATTCAGGCAACGTTTTACCAAATGCGACTGAAACACGAAGGATCCATATATATTTCATTAGCCCAATAAAGCACGTGGACTTCTACATATAATCAACACACTCTGGTTTGAACCCCACGATCTTAAAATTGTGACCGGGGGCCGCTACCTCCTGAATACCAGAACGTAAAAGCAGTCCTCTGCTATATTTCACACAAAACCTGTTCAACTTCAAACGCGCCGTGGCCGTGAACCTCTAATGGGACCACCCGTGCGCTTAGGTGATCAGAGCAACGTTTTACCAAATGCGGCTTCGAAACGGGGATCCATATATATTTCATTAGCCCATCAAAAGCCGCAGCGGACTGTCATATAATCAGCACACTCACCCTACAGGATTTGAACCCCGATCTTCCTGAACGTGACGGGAACGCTACCTCCTGGGCCTGGGACAATAAAAGCAGTCCTAGACTCCTGCTTTATATTTCACAAAGCCTGTTCCAGCGAGATTGGCGCCCGTGAACCTCTAATGGGGACACTAAATTGCAGCAAATTGATCAGAGCAACGTTTTTGCCAAATCTGCGGCTGAAACACTGAGGATCATATATATTTCCATTAGCCCAGTAAAGCCTGGCAGGACTTCTGCGCCCATAATCCACACCTCACACCACTACAAGTTTGAACCCCAAATCTTATAATTGTGACCGGGGAGGACCTTTACCTCTGGGCCACCAGGACAATGAAAACAGTCCTAGACTCTGTTATATTTCACACAAAAGCCTGTTGAACGAGCTTATGTGCCGTGAACCTCTAATGGGGACCACCCATGCCCGCTTACGTTTGATCAGACCAGCTTTTACCAAATGCGGCTGAAACAGAAGGATCCATATATATTTCATTATTGTCCATGCAGCGGACTTCTACATATAATCAACACCTCACCCCACCAGGATTTGAACCCGCGATCTTATAATTGTGACCTTTGAGGAAGCTACCTCTGACCACCAGGACAATAAAGCAGTCCTAGATTTCTGCTATATATCACCTAGCCTGTTCAACGACATGGCGCCGTGAACCTCTAATGGTTCACCCATGCGCTTAATTGATCAGAGCAACGTTTTACCAATCTGGCTTGGCTCCACGAGGATCCACATATATTTCATTGGCCTTCCCAATATAGCCTTATGCGGACTTCTTCATATAATCAACACCTCACCCATCAGGATTCAATTGCGATCTTCTAATTGTGACGGAGACTTTCCTCTGGGCCTGGGTCAATAAAAGCAGTCCCTATGAACTCCTGCTATATTTCACACAAAAGCCTGTTCCAGCAGGCTTATGGCGCCGTGTGGACACTATAAAGGGACCACCCGTGCCGCTTAGGTGGAGAGAGCAACGTTTTTACCAAATCGGCTTGAAACTCGAGGATCATATGTATTTCATTTCTTCGCTAAAGCGATTCTACTACATGCCTTCAGCCACCTCACCCTACCAGGATCAGACCCACGGTCTTATAATTGTGACCAGGAACGGTACCCTCTGAATTTTGGGACATAACTAAAAGCAGTCTACATCTGCTATATTTCACACAAATCCTGTTCCAACAGGCTTATGGGCGCCGTGAACCTCTAATAGGGACCACCCATTAACAACCCGTTGATCAGAACAACATTTTTACCAAATCGGCTTCGAAAAACGAGATCCAAATATATTTCATTAGCCCAATAAAGCACTCGGGACTTCTACATATAATCAACACCTCACTACTTCATATAATCAACACCTCACCCCACTAGGATTCGAACCCATGATCTTCCTAATTGTGACGGAGGCAGCTACCTCTGGGCCACCAGGACACTAAAATCCTAGACTCTGCTATATTTCACACAAACTGTTCAAAGCTTATGGCGCCATGAACCTCTAATGGGGACCACCGTGCGGCTTAGGTGATCAGAGCAACGTTTACCAAATCTGGCTGGCGAGGATCCATGTATATTTCATTGGCCCAATAAAGCACCGGACTTCTTCATATAATCAACACCTCACCCCACCAGGATTTGAACCCACGATCTTATAATTGTGACCGGGGAGTGCTACCTCTGGGCCACCAGGACAATAAAAGCAGTCCTAGACTCTGCAATATTTCACAAAGCCTGTTCAACGAGCTTATGGCGCCGTGAACCTCTTAATGAGGGACCACTGAGTGCGCTTAGGTGATCAGACCAACGTTTTTACCGTCGGCTTGGAAACAGAGGATCCATATATATTTTATTATCCAATAAAAGCCTCGCGGACTTCTACATTTAATCAACACCTCACCCGCCAGGATTTGAACCCACGATCTTATAATTGTGACCGGGAACGCTACCTCTGGGCCACTAGGACAATAAAAGCAGTCCTAGACTCTGCTTTATTTTCACACAAAGCCTGTTCACGGAAGTTTATGGCGCCGTGAACCTCTAATGGGGACCACCAGTGCCGCTTAGGTGATCAGAGCAACGTTTTACCAAATGTGGCTTTGAAACCAGAGATCCGTATATATTTCATTAGCCCAATAAATCCTTCTACATATAATCAACACCTCACCCACAGGATTTGAACCCACGATCTTATAATTGTGACCGGGGAGCGCTACCCTGGGCCACCAGGACAATAAAAGCAGTCCTAGACTCTGCTATATTTCACAAAAGCCTGTTCAACGACCTTATGGCGCCGTGAGACCTCTAATGGGAGCCACCGTGCCGCTTAAGGTGATCAGGCAACGTTTTACCAAATCTGACTGAAACCGAGGATCCATATATATTTCATTAGCCCAATAAAGCCGCGGACTTCTACATATAATCAACACCTCACCGACCAGGATTTGAACCCCACAATCTTATAATTGTGACGGAAGCCCTACCTCTGGGCCACCATGACAATAAAAGCAGTCCTAGACTCTTGCTATATTTCACACAAAGCCTGTTCCACGAGCTTATGGCGCAGTGAACCTCTAATAGGGACCACCCGTGCAGCAGGTGATCAGACCAACGTTTTGCAAATGCGGCTTCAAGGAAACAGAAGGATCCATATATATTTCATTAGCCCAATAAAGCCAGCGGACTTCTACATTTAATCAACACCTCACCCCACCAGTTTGAACACGATCTTATAATTGTGACGAGGAACGCTACCTCTGGGCCGCAGGACATTAAGCATTTCCTAGACTCTGCTATATTTCACACAAAGCCTGTTCAGCGAGCTTATGGCGCCGTGAACATCTAATGGGACCCCCGTGCCGCTTAGGTGATCAGAGCAACGTTTTGCAAATGTGGCTCGAAACCATTGAATCCATATATATTTCATTAGACCATTAAAGCCGCAGGACTTCTACATATAATCAACACCTCTTACAGAGTTTGAACCCACAATCTTATAATTGTGACTGGGACTCTACCTCTGGGCCACCAGGACAATAAAAGCAGTTGCTAGACTCTACTATATTAACACAAAGCCTGTTCACGAGCTTCAGTGGCTGTGAACACTATGAGGAACACCGTGCGCTTAGAGTGATCAGAGCAACGTTTTTACCAAATCGGTTTCGAAACACGAGGATCATATATATTTCATTAGCCCAATAAAGCCGCGGACTTTTACATATAATCAACACCTCACCCTACCAGGATTTGAACCCACGATCTTATAATTGTGACTGGGGACGCTACCTCTGGGCCACTAGGACAATAAAGCAGTCCTGAACTCTGTTATATTCACAAAGTCTGTTCAGCGACCTTATGGCGCCATTGAACCTCTAATAGGGACCCGTGCCGCTTAAGGTGATCAGGGCAACGTTTACCAAATCTGGTTTCGAAACACGAGGATCCATATATATTTCATTAGCCCAATAAAGCCGCGGACTTCTACATTTAATCAACACCTCACCCCACCAGGACTTGGACCCACGATCTTATAATTGTGACCGAGATGCTACCTCTGGGCCTACAGGACAATAAAAGCAGTCTAGACTCGGCTATATTTCACACAAAACCTGTTCCAGCGAGTTTATCGGCGCTGTGAACCACTATAGGGACCACCCGTGCGCTTAGGTGATCAGGCAACGTTTTACAAATCGGCTTGACCACGAGATCCATATATATTTCATTAACCCAATACAGCGGACTTTTACATATAATCAACACTTCACCCTACCAGGATTTAAACCCACGATCTTATAATTGTGACCGGGGGACGCTACCTCTGGCCACCAGGACAATAAAAGCATTCTAGACTCTGCTATATTTCACAAAGCCTGTTCAACTTGCTTATGGCTGCGTGAACCTCTAATGGGGACCACCCGTGCTGCAACAGGTGATCAGAGCAACGTTTTACCAAATCGGCGAAACAAGGAGGATCCATATATTTTCATTAGCCCAATATGAAGCCTTGCTACTACATATAATTAACACCTCACCCACCGGGATTTGAGCCCACGATCTTATAATTTGACGCGGGGAATGCTACCTCTGGGCCACTAGGACAATAAAGCAGTCCTAGACTCTGCTATTTTCACAAAGCCTGTTCAGCGAGCTTATGGGCGCCGTGAACCTCTAATGGGACCACCCGTGCCGCTAGGTGATCAGAGCAACGTTTTACGAATCGGCTTCGAAACCGAGGATCCATATATATTTCATTAGCCCAATATAGCAGGAGGACTTCTACATATAATCGAACACCTCACCCACCAGGATTTGAACCCGATCTTATAATTGGCCGGGGACGCTACCTCTGGGCCACCAGGACAATAAAAGCATTCCTAGACTCTATATTTCACACAAAAACTGTTTCTCTTGTATAGCATCGTGAACTTTCTAATGAGGTTCACCACCGATTTGATCAGAGCAACGTTTTAAATCGTCCCGAAACAAGGAGGATCATAAATATTTCATTATCAATAAATCACTAGGACTTCTACATAATCAACACCTCACCCTACCACAGGATTCAAACCCGATCTTATATTTGGCGACCGGGGTATGCTACCTCTGGGCCACCAGGACAATAAAAGCAGTCCTAAGCTCTACTATATTTCACACAAAGCCTGTTCAACGACATTGTTATGCGCCAGACTCTAATAGGGACCACCCGTGCCGCTTAGGTGATCAGGGCGGCGTTTTACCAAATCTGGCTTCCAAACACGAGGATCATATGTTCATTAGCCCGTAAAGCCGCGGACTTCTATATAATCAACACCTCACCCACAGTTTGAACCCACGATCTTATAATTGTGACGGGGAACCTTTACCTCTGGGCCACTAGGACAATAAAAGCAGTCCTAGACTCTGCTATATTACTTTTTCAGCCCTGTCAGGCTTATGGCCGTGATGAACCTCTAATGGGGACCACCCGTGCTGCTTTGGGTGATGAGACCAACATTTTACAAATGCGGCGAAACAAAGAAGGATCCATATATTTCATTAGCCCAATAAAACAGCGGACTTCTACATTTTAATCAACACCTGACCCCACGAGTTTGAACGATCTTATATGACGAGACGCTACCTCTGATCCTGGAACAATAAAATCATTCCTAGACTCTGCTTATTTCACACAAAGCGCATGTTCAACGAACTTATAGCGTGAGGGACCTCTAATGGGGACCACCCGTGCGCTTAGGTGATCAGAGCAACGTTTAACCAAATGCGGCTTCGAAACCTGAGGATCCATATATTTCATTGGTCAGCAATACGCATGAACTACCGTATAATCAACACCTCACACGGGATTTGAACCCACGATCTTTTGATGTGACGGAATGATACCTCTGGGCCACCAAGTTAATAAAACAGTCCTGAACTCTGTTCACTCGAAACCTGTTCAGCGGGCTTTAGCGCGTGATCTAATAGGGACACTGAGTGCGGCTTGGGTGATCAGACCAACATTTTCAAATGACGCGAAACAAGAAGGATCATGTTTCATTGTCCCAATAAAGCGGACTTCTGCATTTAATCAACACCTCCCACCAGGTTTGAACCCACGATCTTATAATTATGACGAAGGCGCTACCTCTGGGCCACCAGGACAATAAGCAGTCTTAGACTCTGCTATATTTCACAAGCCTGTTCAACGACCTTATGGCGCCATGAACCTCTAATGGGGACCACCAGTGCAGCCAGGTGATCAGAGCAACGTTTTTACCGAATCGGTTTCAGAAACCGGGGATCCATGTATGTTCATTATGCCAAAAAAGCCTGCGGACTTCTCGTTTAATCAACATTTCATACCAGGTTTGAACCACGATCTTAAATTGTGACGGGGATACTACCTCTGGGCCTGGGACAATAAAACAGTCCTAGACTCTGCTATATTTCACACAAAGGCCTTTCAACGAGCTAATGGCGCCGTGAACCTCTAATGGGGACCACCGTGCCCGCCGTTGATCAGGCAACGTTTTACCGAATCGGCTTCGAAACACGAGGATCCACTGTATATTTTTCATGGCCAGTATAGCCGCGGCTTCCATATAATCAACACCTCACACCAGGATTTGAACACGATCTTATAATTGTGACCGGGGACTACCTCTGGGCCACCAGGACAATAAAAGCATTCCTAGACTCTGCTATATTTCACACAAAGCCTGTTCAACTTGCTGATGGCAGTGAACCTCTATAGGGTTCCTCGCATGCCGTTAAATTGATCAGAGCAACGTTTTACCAAATCGGCTTGAAACAAGGAGGATCCATAAATATTTCGTGCCCAATAAATCATTCGGACTTCTACATATAATCAACACCTCCTCTACCAGGATTCAAACCCACGATCTTATAATTGTGACCGGGTATACTTTACCTCTGAATACCAGGACAATAAAGCAGTCCTAGACTCTGCTATATTTCACACAAAGGTCTGTTCAACGACCTTGTGCGCAGACCTCTAATGGGGACCACTGTGCTGCTTGGGTGATAAGGGCAACGTTTATCAAATTTGGCTTTGGCTGCGAGGATCATATGTATTTCATTAGCCCCAATACCGGATGGTTTTGTTGATGCCCACCAGGATTTGACCCACGATGTATAATTGTGACTGGGGAAGCCTTCCTCTGGGCTACTGAGGACAATAAAAGCAGTCCTAGACTCTGCTATATTTCACAAAGCCTGTTCAGTAGGCTTATGGCTGCGTGAACCTCTCGGGGACCACCATTGCTGTAGGTGATAAGACTGACTTGTTTACCAAATCTTGACAGCTTGAAGGATCCATATATATTTCATTAGCCCAATAAAGCATGCGGACTTCTACATTTAATCAACACCTCACCCCACCTGGATTTGAACCCACGATCTTATAATTGTGACCGGGGAACGCTACCTCTGGGCCACCAAGACAATAAAAGTAGTCCTAGACTCTGCTATATTTCACACAAAGCCTGTTCAACGAGCTTATGGCGCCGTGAACCTCTAATGGGGACCACCCATGCCGCTTAGGTGATCAGAGCAACGTTTTACCAAATGCGGCTTCGAAACACGAGGATCCATATATATTTCATTAGACCAATAAAGCATGCGGCCTTCTTCATATAATCAACAACTCACCCCACCAGGATTCGAACCCACGATCTTCTAATTGTGACCGGGGAACGCTACCTCTGGCCCACCAGGACACTAAAAGCATTGCTAGACTCTGCTATATTTCACACAAAGCCTGTTCAACGAGCTTATGGCGCCGTGAACCTCTAATGGGGACCCCCCGTGCCGCTTAGGTGATCAGAGCAACGTTTTACCAAATGTGGCTTCGAAACCCGAGGATCCATATATATTTCATTAGACCATTAAAGCACGCGGACTTCTACATATAATCAACACCTCACCCCACCAGGATTTGAACCCACAATCTTATAATTGTGTCCGGGGGACGCTACCTCTGGGCCACCAGGACATTAAAAGCAGTCTTAGACTCTGCTATATTTCACACAAAGCCTGTTCAACGATCTTATGGCGCCGTGAACCTCTAATAGGGACCACCCGTGCCGCTTAGGTGATCAGACCAACCTTTTACCAAATGCCGCTTCGAAACACGAGGATCCATATATATTTCATTAGCCCAATAAAGCACGCAGACTTCTACATATAATCAACACCTCACCCCACCAGGATTTGAACCCACGGTCTTAGAATTGTGACCGGGGGACGCTACCTCTGGGCCACCAGGAAACTAAAAGCATTCCTAGACTCTGCTATATTTCACACAAAGCCTGTTCAACGAGCTTATGGCGCCGTGAACCTCTAATGGTGACCACCCGTGCCGCTTAGGTGATCAGAGCAACGTTTTACCAAATGCAGCTTCGAAACCCGAGGATCCATATATTTTTCATTAGCCCAATAAAGCACGCGGACTTCTACATATACTCAACACCTCACCCCATCAGGATTTGAACCCACGATCTTATAATTGTGACCAGGGAATGCTACCTCTGGGCCACCAGGACAATAAAAGCAGTCCTAGACTATGCTATATTTCACACAAAGCCTGTTCAACGAGCTTATGGCGCCGTGAACCTCTCATGGGGACCACCCGTGCCGCTTAGGTGATCAGAGCAACGTTTTACCAAATGCGGCTTCGAAACACGAGGAACCATATATATTTCATTAGCCCAATAAAGCACGCGGACTTCTTCATATAATCAACACCTCACCCCACCAGGATTTGAACCCATGGTCTTAAAATTGTGACCGGGCGACGTTACCTCAGGGCCACCAGGAAACTAAAAGCATTCCTAGACTCTGCTATATTTAACTACAGCCTGGCCTGGCAGGCTTACGGTAGCTGCGCAGCAGACCATATATGGGACCACCCGTGCGCTTGGGTGATCAGACGTTTAACCGTCGACGAAGCGAGGATCCATATATATTTCATGAGCCCAATAAAGCACGCGGACTTCTACATATAATCAACACCTCACCCCACCAGGATTTGAACCCACGGTCTTATAATTGTGACCGGGGGACGCTACCTCTGGGCCACCAGGACACTAAAAGCATTCCTTGACTCTGCTATATTTCACACAAAGCCTGTTCAACAAGCTTATGGCGCCGTGAACCTCTAATGGGGACCAAACGTGCCGTTTAGGTTATCAGAGCAACGTTTTACCAAATGCGGCTTCGAAACCCGAGGATCCAAATATTTTTCATTAGCCCAATAAAGCACGCGGACTTCTACATATAATCAACATCTCACCTCGCCAGGATTTTGACCCACGATCTTATAATTGTGACCGGGGAATGCTACCTCTGGGCCACCAGGACAATAAAAGCAGTCCTAGACTGCTATATTTCACACAAAGCCTGTTCAACGAGCTTGTGGCGCCCAGAACCTCTAATGGGGACCACCCGTGCCGCTTAGGTGATCAGAACAACGTTTTACCAAATACGGCTTCGAAACACGAGGATCCATATATATTTCATTAGCCCAATAAAGCACGCGGACTTCTACATATAATCAACACCTCACCCCACCAGGATTTGAACCCACGATCTTCTAACTGTGACGGGCGAATGCTACCTCTGGGCCACCAGGACAATAAAAGCAGTCCTAGATTCTGCTATATTTCACACAAAGCCTGTTCAACGAGATTATGGCGCCGTGAACCTTTAATGGGGACCACCCGTGCCGCTTAGGTGATCAGAGCAACGTTTTACCAAATGCGGCTTCGAATCACGAGGATCCATATATATTTCATTAGCCCAATAAAGCACGCGGACTGCTACATATAATCAACACCTCACCCCACCAGAATTTGAACCCACAATCTTATAATTGTGACCGGGGGACGCTACCTCTGGGCCACCAGGACAATAAAAGCAGTCCTAGACTCTGCTATATTTCACACAAAGCCTGTTCAACGAGCTTATGGCGCCGTGAACCTCTAATGGGGACCACGCACGCCGCTTAGGTGATCAGAGCAACGTTTTACCAAATGCGGCTTCGAAACCCGAGGATCCATATATTTTTCATTAGCCCAATAAAGCACGCAGACTTCTACATATAATCAACACCTCACCCCACCAGGATTTGAACCCACGATCTTATATTTGTGACCGAGGGATGCTACCTCTGGGCCACCAGGACAATAAAAGAAGTCCTAGACTCTGCTATATTTCACACAAAGCCTGTTCAACGAGCTTATGGCGCCGTGAACCTCTAATGGGGACCACCCATGCCGTTTAGGTGATTTGAGCAACGTTTTACCAAATGCGGCTTCGAAACACGAGGATCCATATATATTTCATTAGCCCAATAAAGCACGCTCACTTCTTCATATAATCAACAACACACCCCACCAGGATTCGAACCCAAGATCTTCTAGTTGTGACCGGGGAACGCTGCCTCTGGGCCACCAGGACACTAAGAGCAGTCCTAGACTCTGCTATATTACACACAAAGCCTGTTCAACGAGCTTATGGCGCCATGAACCTCTAATGGGGACCACCCGTGGCGCTTAGGTGATCAGGGCAACGTTTTATCAAATCTGGCTTCGAAACACGAGGATCCATATATATTTCAATAACCCAATAAAGCACGCGGACTTCTACATATAATCAACACCTCACCCCACCAGGATTTGAACCCACAATCTTATAATTCAGACCGGGACGCCACTGGGGCCACCAGGACAATAAAAGCAGTCCTAGACTCTGCTATATTTCTATTAATAAAGCCTGTTCAACGAGCTTCAGGCGCTGTGAACACTATATGGGACCACCCGTGCCGCTTAGGTGATCAGGCAACGTTTAACCAAATGCGGCTTCAAACGAGGATCCATATATATTTCATAAGTCAATAAACACGCAGACTTCTACATATAATCAAGCCTCACCCCATCAGGATTTGAAGCCACGATCTTATAATTGTGACCGGGGAACGCTACCTCTGGGCCACCAGGACAATAAAAGCAGTCCTAGACTCTACTATATTTCACACAAAGCCTGTTCAACGACCTTATGGCGCCATGAACCTCTAATGGGGACAACCCGTGCCGCTTAGGTGATCAGAGCAACGTTTTACAAATCGGTTTGAAACACAGGATCCATATATATTTCATTAGCCCAATAAAGCAGCGGACTTTTTATATAATCAACACCTCACCCTACCAGGATTTGAACCCACGATCTTATAATTGTGACCGGAAACGCTACCTCTGGGCCACCAGGACAATAAAAGCAGTCCTAGACTCTACTATATTTCACACAAAGCCTGTTCAACGACCTTATGGCGCCATGAACCTCTAATGGGGACAACCCGTGCCGCTTAGGTGATCAGAGCAACGTTTTACACCGTCGGTTTCGAAACACGAGGATCCATATATATTTCATTAGCCCAATAAAGCAGCGGACTTCTTCATATAATCAACACCTCACCCCACCGATTTGAACCCACGATCTTCTAATTGTGACCGGGGAACGCTACCTCTGGCCCACCAGGACATTAAAAGCATTCTAGACTCTGCTATATTTCACACAAAGCCTGTTCAACGAGCTTATGAGCCGTGAACA
>NW_024744349.1:0-13327 GCF_018991925.1 Homarus americanus | reverse complement strand
AAATGGGAAATATCTACTTTCCGGGAAAGTTGGTTATCTACTTTCCCAAAAAGTAGATTATCTACTTTTCGGGAAAGTAGATTATCGACTTTTCGGGGAAGTAGATTATTGACTTTTTGGAAAATATTACCTAATTTCCCGAAGTAGATTATCATGGAAAACGGGAAATTTGTATCATAGAAAATGGGAAATATCTACTTTCCGGGAAAGTTGGTTATCTACTTTCCCAAAAAGTAGATTATCTACTTTTCGGGAAAGTAGATTATCGACTTTTCGGGAAAGTAGATTATTGACTTTTTGGAAAATATTACCTAATTTCCCGAAGTAGATTATCATAGCAAACGGGAAATTTGTATCATAGAAAATGGGAAATATCTACTTTCCGGGAAAGTTGGTTATCTACTTTCCCAAAAAGTAGATTATCTACTTTTCGGGAAAGTAGATTATCGACTTTTCGGGGAAGTAGATTATTGACTTTTTGGAAAATATTACCTAATTTCCCGAAGTAGATTATCATTGAAAACGGGAAATTTGTATCATAGAAAATGGGAAATATCTACTTTCCGGGAAAGTTGGTTATGTAATGAGTGATTGTCAGACCAAAGCTTACAGCCCAGAATTATGTCACATATAACAACAAGTACACCACAGACCTCGTGGTACCACCACATTCCGGGTTGACACACCTCAGGTCGACCCTAGGGACTTGACCTCGCCCGCTAATGACGTGAGCCGGTGACCTACAACCGCACCTAGCCAAGACACCTGGCCAGGACCACACCTGCACACAACTATTCAGATCAAACCAGTTTAGTGTTAATTGTTAGAGGTCAAAAGCCGGCTGGGCCGACCCCATATAAAGGCCCTGCAGTCCCGTCCACGGGCATTACCTTTCGATATTCCATTACGATTATCATTCTGGTTGCTGTCATCTCTCTCCCGTTCGGGTCGTCTCTCGGTTCACTAAGCAGAGTCACGCACGTCCCCTCCACAGGTCGGGAGGGGGACCTCCCGACCAGACCACAGCATCACCAGCTAAGCAGATTCTCCCATAGGAGGCAGCCCAGCCAGCACCCACTGGGCCTACGTCAGGGTACACGTGAGTCTTGTCAGAACGTCCTAGGGTGAGTTACCTACTGTGGGAAGTGTATTCATTCAGGTGTGTCCGAGAGTCAGTGTCAAATAACGTAAAGCATAATGTGTTAGTACCCCGATATAATAGTGATATTAATGTGTCCATGTCATTGAGTGAATTAATAAATAGTTGTATCGAAGAGGTGTTTGACAAGTTGTCCCTTTAAGAAGTGATATATGTGTATTGACATACGAGATAAGATAAGCGTAGTGACGCTGTGCAAATAACATCCAGGCCACGCTACCAAGTTTCCTACCTTTACATTCCTACTCTCTATACTTCCTACCTATATATGTAATTTTCTTCTTGTGAGTTTTGTCTCATTATAGTTATCTACTTTCCCAAAAAGTAGATTATCTACTTTTCGGGAAAGTAGATTATCGACTTTTCGGGGAATTAGATTATTGACTTTTTGGAAAATATTACCTAATTTCCCGTAGATTATCATAGAAAACGGGAAATTTGTATCATAGAAAATGGGAAATATCTACTTTCCGGGAAAGTTGGTTATCTACTTTCCCGAAAAGTAGATTATCTACTTTTCGGGAAAGTAGATTATCGACTTTTCGGGGAAGTAGATTATTGACTTTTTGGAAAATATTACCTAATTTCCCGAAGTAGATTATCATAGAAAACGGGAAATTTGTATCATAGAAAATGGGAAATATCTACTTTCCGGGAAAGTTGGTTATCTACTTTCCCAAAAAGTAGATTATCTACTTTTCGGGAAAGTAGATTATCGACTTTTCGGGGAAGTAGATTATTGACTTTTTGGAAAATATTACCTAATTTCCCGAAAGTAGATTATCTATGGGAAAGTAGATATCGGGAATTACCATTTTAGGAAAACGGAAATTTCATAGAAAATGGGAAATATCTACTTTCCGGGAAAGTTGGTTATCTACTTTCCCAAAAAGTAGATTATCTACTTTTCGGGAAAGTAGATTATCGACTTTTCGAAAGTAGATGATCTACTTTTCGGGAAGTAGATAACCAACTTTCCCGGAAAGTAGATATTTCCCATTTTCTATGATACAAATTTCCCGTTTTCTATGATAATCTACTTCGGGAAATTAGGTAATATTTCCCCAAAAGTCGATTATCTACTTCCCCAAAAAGTCGATATCTACTTTCCCGAAAAAGTAGATAATCTCTTTTCGGGAAAGTAGATAACCAACTTTCCCGGAAAGTAGATATTTCCCATTTCTATGATACAAATTTCCCGTTTTCTATGATAAGTAGATAAATCAACTTTCCCAGAAAGTAGATATTTCCCATTTTCTGTGATACAAATTTCCCGTTTCTATGACAATCTACTTCGGGAAATTAGGTAATATTTCCCCAAAAGTCGATTATCTACTTCCCCAAAAAGTCGATATCTACTTTCCCGAAAAGTAGATTATCTACTTTTCGGGAAAGTAGATAACCAACTTTCCCGGAAAGTAGATATTTCCCATTTTCTATGATACAAATTTCCCGTTTTCTATGATAAGTAGATAACCAACTTTCCCAGAAAGTAGATATTTCCCATTTTCTGTGATACAAATTTCCCGTTTTCTATGATAATCTACTTCGGGAAATTAGGTAATATTTCCCCAAAAGTCGATTATCTACTTCCCCAAAAAGTCCATATCTACTTTCCCGAAAAGTAGATAATCTACTTTTCGGGAAAGTAGATAACCAACTTTCCCAGAAAGTAGATATTTCCCATTTTCTGTGATACAAATTTCCCGTTTTCTATGATAATCTACTTCGGGAAATTAGGTAATATTTCCCCAAAAGTCGATTATCTACTTCCCCAAAAAGTCGATATCTACTTTCCCTTAAAGTAGATAATCTACTTTTCGGGAAAGTAGATAACCAACTTTCCCGGAAAGTAGATATTTCCCATTTTCTATGATACAAATTTCCCGTTTTCTATGATAAGTAGATAACCAACTTTCCCAGAAAGTAGATATTTCCCATTTTCTGTGATACAAATTTCCCGTTTTCTATGATAATCTACTTCGGAAAATTAGTCAATATTTCCCCAAAAGTCGACAAAGTACTTCCCCATAAAGCCGATAATCTACTTTCCAGAAAAGTATGTTAGGTTAGGGGGTTTCACTACTTTTGGGAGGGCCCATGGGGACACCGATGCCCCTGGAAGGAACCGTCGCCCATGGTAGGGCCTCTGAGGGGCGCCACAGCACCTAACAGGGGCCCTTGGGGTGCCTCTGCCCCTGAGAGGGCTCCAGGGTACGCCACTACCTCTTTGGGGCACCGCTGTACTTGGGAGGGTGTCTGAGGGAGCCGCCACCCCCACAATCGAATCGTGGACCATATGTTCGAAATCAGCATGCTCTGGAGTACTTATAATGTGATTTTCAACAAAATCTAATTTTTAGGCCAAAACTGTCGAAAAAGTGAGCCTTACCCCTTGGTAATTTTTTGCCCAAAATATACTTTTTTTCACAGAATTGAAATTTAAGGGGTTTAACTAATTAAGTACTTACAGGGTAACACATTAACACCAAAATCGCAGCGCCTCAGCTCCTGGGAGGGTCCCGGGGGGGCACTACTGTCCCTGGAAGGGCCCTTGGGGGCGAAGTCGCCTCTGGGAAGGCCCCTGGGAGCACCGCCGCTCCTGGCAAGGCCCCTGGGATCGCCACCACCCTTGGGAGGGTCTTTGGGGGCCTGGCCGACCCTGGGAGGACCCGATGGGGCGCCACCGCCCCGGGAGGGCCCTTGGTGGCGCAGCAGACACAGACAACCCTTCCGCCCCTGGGTCGCCACAGCCCTTAACAGTGCCTTTGAAGGCACCGTAGCCCCTGGAAGGGCCCTTATGGGCGCCGCAGCCCCTAAGATGTCCCATGGGAGCGCTGTTACCACTAAAGTGGACCCCTGGCAGCGCTTCCGCCAGTGAGAGGGCTCCTGGGTGTGCCGTCGCCCCAGGGAAGGCCCTTGGTAGCGCCACCTCCCTCTAGGAGGGCTCTTGGAGCGCCGCCGCCCGTGGAAGATCTCCTGGGGACGCCACCGCCCCTTGTAGCGCCCCCGCCGCCCCTGGGAGGGCCTTTGGGGTCTCCGACAGCCCTTAAGAGGGCCCCTAAGAAGGCCCACAATGCCCCTGGGGGCGCTGCAGCCCTTACAAGGGCCCCTGGGTGCACCACCGCCCCTGCCAGGACCTCTGGAGTCGCCACTACCCCTAAAGAGGGCTCCTGGAAACGCCACCGCTCCTGGAAGAGCCCCAGGGACTCCACTGCCTCTGAGAAGGCCCCTGGAGATGCCATCGGCTCTGTTAGAACCCTCGGGGTCGCCGCCACCTTTAAGGATGGCCCTGGGGGCGCGGCCATTCCTTGGAAGGCCCCAGTGGGCGCCACCGCTCCTTGCCGGGCCCCCGCCGCCCCTGGGATAGCCCCTTGGAGAGCAGCCACCCCTGGCCGGACTCCTGGGGTCGCCGCCAGCCCCATGGAGAGCCCCTGGGGCTCCGCCATCCTTGGAAGGGCCCCTGTGAGTACCTACGCATCTGGGAGCACCGCCGCCCCTAATTACCCCACAATCAAATTGTGGAACATATATTCGAAATCAGCATACTCAGGAGTACCTATAATGTGATTTTCAACAAAATCTAATTTTTCGACCAAAATATACTTTTCTCTCAGAATTGAAATTTAAGGGTTTAACTAATCAAGTACTTACAGAATAACACATTAACACCAAAATCGCGGCCTCACCACCCCTAGGAGGGCCCTTGTGGGCGCCACCACCGCCTTTGGGAGGACCCCAAGGGGCGCTGTCACTCCTGTGAGGGACCCTAGGGGCGCCTCTGCATCTGGGAGGACCCCTGGGGGTGCTGCCGACCTTGGGAGTTCCTGTGGGAGCACCAGTGGCCCAATGCGAACCCCTGGCGGCGCCACCGCCAACTCTCTCACCTGGCATAAACAAACTGGACAATTTTGTGATCAAGATGATTTGTAACCAGGTGAGAGGGTTGGGTCACCCTACCTTATGACCTGATTATGGTGGACACCTGCTGTTCCTAGGGATTTGATCTCCTTTACTGTATACATTAGCTTTGTCAACAATTACTCCTTAATCTGTACCCCTAAAGATTAGAATTACATGAAAACGCTTAGTAATGGCATGAACAATTTTGTGATTAAACGGATTGGTTAGGGTTGGGTCACTACCCTATGACCTGAATATGGTAGACATTTGCTGTCCCTAGGGACTTGATTTGACTCTCCTCTACTGTGTATATTAGCCTTGTCTATAACTCCTCATTAGTGTGTACTCACCCCTGAAGATGTAAATTACACGAAAGCGGTATGAGAAACTCCAGAGACAACTATTTTTTGGATTTAGAGTATTTTTAATATGCATGTGTATTTTTGTAAGTCCCGAGGAGGAAAAAAATATATTTTCTGGATTCGAAATGGGGTTTACTACCAGCGAACACAGCCCGGCCCAGAGAAAGGACGCCACTTTATGTTTACGTTTCCTGAAGGCGCGCTAGCGAGGCCCAGCAACAGACACTCATCCTCCAGCACCCCTGAATGAGTCGGCACCAAGTGTTCACCCCTTGTTATGCTGGTCCCAGCCTTTCCTTCCTCGGGTGATTTCTATAGTAAATAAAGGAGAAAATTACAAGTGTGTTTCCTTTCCCTGCTATGGGAGCCCACTGCTCTGTTCTTGCTACACTTGGTGGAGATGTGGGGTATGCAATTGCTTGCATGAGTAAGTAGGGATTCACTCTTATAGAGCAAAGAACAAGCAGCATCCAGGCAGTAATTATTATAGCAGAAATCAACCAGGGAGGAGCATGGCACCACCGCCTGCTGAGGATCAACAGCGGTGGAGAGAGGTTGGACTGGTGAAGCCAAGCACGAGTTACCCATCCCCACACCACGTTCCAGGGGAGAAGCTCGGAAGAGGGGTTGACCAAGGCCACCGACAGTAGTGAATTGCATCACCAGACTATCCTACCCTTATGTAAACAAGTACAAAAACTCACAAACTTGATGGAACAGGAGGTGAGCAGTCCCACTAAGAGTGTTAAAATGGAAGCTGGGGTCTCACAGTCTGAGCAGAGAGATGAGCCTACAGATAAAGAGGAGAGTGTAGATCTTTTCCCCCAACTGGTAGCCCATGGGCTGAAGCTCAGGACTTTTTCGGGGACACCCGATAATTTAGACCAAATTAATAAAGGCGAGTGGGTAGCTGAGGCCAAGTGTAACATTAGGTTGTTTGGCTACAAAGGTAGTGGGGCAGACAATTATATTCTTAAATTTCTCACTGGTCCTGCTCAGAAAAGGTTGGAGAAACTGGCTTGGAGTGACAGTTGTAATAGTGAAGGGATTTTCAGTTTTAAGGGATACTTATGGAGAAAACCTGGCACTGGGGGAGCTCCAACGTAAGATTTTATCAGAGGACTCAGGGTGTAATGGAAAGTAGCCCCAGCGCAAGTCGCTACTTGGTTGGATAATCTGAGAGGTTTTTCTTAAGGGCTTAAGGGATCAAGGGTTGCAGAGTGGCCTACGTTTGCATGTGCGTAGCCGACCTGGATTATCTTACGAGGAGTTGGTACAGGTAGCTGCAGAAGAGTCAAAGAAAATGACAAAGCAGCCAATTAAGAAAAAGAACCCGTCTAAGGGTGTGGTTACAGCCATAAACAAATGTTCGCCTGTGGTTAAGGAAGTGAGAGAAACATTAAACCCCCAAGGGAGTGTATCTAAAGAGTGGGGTAGAGAAGATGCTTGCTGAATTACGAGTAGATATTCAAACTGTGAAGACAGACCTTGTACAAAATTAAGTATCTGAACAAGGAAAGGCCACTTCCATTCCAGGGAGAGTGCTATGTATGTGGACAGTGGGGGCACAGGGCGGCCACCTGTTGGCACCGGAACCAAGGTCGAGGGAAAGGAGGCCCACCAAGGTGGGACCCTCAGCAGTCTAGAAGTGGAGTAAACACCACGAGTGTCAGAAATTTCTGGAGAAGAGGGAAGCCCACCAGTAGGGGTAGAACAAGTGGGCTGGTCACACAGAGAGTGGAGTAAGGACAGACTGGTGGGGAAAACTCCTGTCACTGCAGTCAGGATGAGTCTCGGTTACATCTCTTCTGGTTTCTGGTAGTGAGGTGTCTCTCAGAGACAGTTTATCATAGAGATTTTTTAATCTTAGGGTGTTGGATTACATTCTCCAGAGGGCCTTGTGTTGAAAGCAGCTAATGATGGATCAATACCTTACCTGGGATACATTTTGGTGGATGTGGAGATTCTTCGACATAAAATAAAACAGGTCAGGGTCCTAGTGAGGAAAGGGGAGCAGAGTCCAGCTAGTAAGGCCCCAGGGTTGATAGGGATGAATGTACTTAGCCAATGTTGAGAGGTTCTAGTGAAGGATTTGGGCTCCCAATATGTTAACTGTATTACCATAAAGGGAGACAGCTTTTTCTAAGTGTTTTCAAGAGACCGAGAGCATCCACCGATGGCAGCAGAAAGACAAAGTGGGGTTTGCCTCCTCTACTACACAGTGTAATACAGTACAAGACATTAAGCTGTGCACTTCTGGTTGGTACACTGACGATACAAGTTGTGTTTATAGTTTATAAAAATAAATTGCTTTTAAATACTGTCAATTTTTTGTTAGAACTGTCTGTAAAATTATATGAATGAAAATGACAGCCTAAAACAAAAGTATAAAAATAAAAAAATTTTAAGTCTAAGTGGGAGGAAGACTTTGCATTTACCATTAAAGGGGATAAACTTTTGTGCCTTATCTGCAATATGTCACTCACTCACAACAAAGCCAGTAACTTGAAATGCCACTATAAGACAAATCACAAAGTTCCCTATGATTATCCACCAAAATCAAAATGACGGAAAACAAGCTCATTTAAAATCATCAGCGAACACTGTTGAGAGCTTTCTGCATACTGTATATAGGTAGAGTATATGTTAAAAGTGATGGATGGCTGGTACAACATTAAAGGGCCTGAATGTAGATGAAATAAAATAGATCAATTGGAACTAAAAGAACATGTTAAAAGAATCATGAAGTCCTCTGTGAATATAGTACAATATGTATAATTTATTGATTTATTATATTTACAAAACATGTTGCACAAACCAGAACTACAGGGGACTTATTTAAACAAGAAGATGAACCACATTGCCCATACAGGGATATATAAAGGTTAAAGAGTTATGCTATAAGTTCCTCACACAGTATTGGGTAACTTTTCATAAAACAACAAAATTCTTAAAGATGACAACAGTACATAAGACTTAATATTATCATCCAAATATTAACCTGTACCTCAGATTCTTATATAATGTACAATAAAATGTGTCAGTTGGTGAACATCAGTGTCAGTAAATGATGGACCTTTACTGAAGAAGTACCTGGTTTTATCATTAACACACCTGTAGATCTAAGAGAGGAATACAGTACCCTACATAAAACGATTGGTTCACTTTACAGTTTAAGTCGAAGCCAACTTGTTTAAATTGGCCATTTCCACTGGCCTGGGGTTGGCTCCTGGACGAGGGGCTCCCACGGTTTCCACTCGAGCATTTTGCGAGCCAGAGTTAGTTCATTTTCTGCTTGCTGGATCACTTCTTCAATCTGGCCACCACTGATGGCCTTTTCTAACTTCAACACATCAGTTTCCTGTAAATTAAAAGAAAATGAGGAAAAGAAAAAAGGGAAAAGAAAAGAAAATCGAGAAAAAACAAAAGCACAAGCTTCATGATGACAATGACATGACAACAGTTATTATATTAGACAATCCTATTTGCCCTTGGACATAAAACTTTAACCAAGGTGTGCACATGCATATTCTAGATAATGGAGTGGTTGTACAAAGTAATCATTTTTTTACTTGAGAACCCTAAATGATTAGTAGCTATATTTTAGGACAATTATTAACAGGAACCGAAAAATCAGTAGAAATAAAGTCTGATCACATCATTGCAAAGAACTGATTTTTAAGTTCCTGTTTATTGCACATACTAAAATATGACAATCATCTAGGGTTCTGAAATAAAAAGAAATTACCATGTATAATATATCTCCCACTCTCTTAAAGGCAAAGTACAAATATCTACTCACTCTAACAGCTAATGACAAGTATAGTTTTGAAACCAGATTTAGTATTATGTAAACAAGTGTGTCATTGTTCAGACATCTTCCTTGTACAATTTTGTTCAGCATATCCACAATTTCTATCATTCTACTGTAGTTAATAAGTAAATATTCTGTAGTTTGATAAAGGTAATTCTATCTAATAATATAAATAACTCCATATAAAATGTAAAAACTCAAGACCATGAGGGAAATATATACTGTACTGTGTCTGCATGTCACAAGATACCAATACAAGTTTCAGACATAATGTTAGATCGATATACCGTATATACTCGTCTATAACCCCTCCTCGTTTATAGGTCGACCCTGATTTTTTGACCAAGAAATTGTTAATTTATGATATTCCTCGTTTATAGGTCAACCCACGTTTTTAAGGGTATTGGAACAACAAAACCTTCAGTAAAAACGCTCTACGTCCAATAAATTGAGGCTCGCCGTGCCTGAAACACGAGTGCCGAAGGCAAATTGTTTACCATTTATTATTACGACACTTTACACTGAAACGCGGGTAGTTTCAACAAAAATATTGTATAGTATTTCTATTCGAGTATCTATTCAAGTCAATTAGGAGGGAATATTATTGTAATACAGTACAACAGTTTTTTAACTAAACCATTCAAAAAGCGATTACGGTAACATCTTTTGAACGAAAGAAAGCGAAAATCATTATTTTCTTCACGATTTTATCCCACTTTCCACTGTAATATGTACGTAATTTCAGCAAAAATATTACATTTCCGTGAATGTACTATATCAAGCATAGTATGAATAGAATATCATTGTAATATAACAGAATTTTAACCGAAAACTATTAAAAAAAAGAGTGACATCTCACAAACATCGGAAGCTTAGGTAAAGTCTTTTGTTTTTGTCATGTATTTTATCCTATTTTACATTGAAATACATCACATTTCAGCAAAACTACTATTTATTTCCGAGAATATATTCATTCAGGCGCAGTTTAGGTAAAATATACATGTGATGTAATAGTTATTTAACTGAAAACAATTCGAAAAACACGTACCCTCTAGCCCTGTTCAAGGAGAGGACTGGGAGAAGCTGTTTGGTGCTGCAGACGATGACAAGGAAAATGATTTTGATGGATTTCAATGAAAATATTCAGAAATATGGTATCGTAGTATTTATTCAAGTCAATTAGGATAGAATATTATTGTAATACAACAGTTTTTAACTGAAACCCATTCGAAAAGCGATTACGGTAACATCTTTTGAACGAAAGGAAGCGAAAGTCATTGTTTTCGTCAAGATTTTATCCCACTTTCCACTGTAATACGTACGTCATTTCAGCAAAAATATTACATTTCCGTGAATGCATTATATGAAGCACAGTATGAATAGAATACTATTGTAATATAACAATATTTTAACCAAAAACTATTAAAAAAACGAGTAACCTCTTGAACATCGGAAGGTTAGGTAAAATCTTTTGTTTTCGTCATGTATTTTATCCTATTTTACATTAAAATACATCACGTTTCAGCAAAACTACTATTTATTTCCGAGAATATATTCGTTCAGGCACAGTTAAGGTAAAATATACATGTGATGTAACAGTTTTTTAACTGAAAATGATTCGAAAAAACACGTGTACCGTCTAGCTGACGCAACAGCTGGTGGTGCGTCATGCGTCGTTATAAACAATAGGAGGTTGAAGTAGATTACCGGGTATTATATTAAGTGTGAAATATCGAAAAGGTTTTTATTACCGGTATTTTTTGTAGATCAATGAGAACTGTGATACCGTATATGATATGATAAGTTAGCCTGTGCTAAGAACTTCAACATAGACTACTTAAAACACGTTGTAAGGTAATTTAGCCTATTGTAAGTTGGTGAGCATTTGCTGAAGGAACTGCACAACTTTTCATTACTAATTGGTACATATTTTACATTTCCATTGTTTACTGGCAGTAAATGGTAAATATTTTTCATGTCTGAAGCTAAAAGTTGCTCCTCGCCCTTCCCATCATGCACGGGTTCAACCTAGCAAAACTATTACGCATGTACAGAACGACCCCCAATTTTTTGCCTAAAAATTGGGTCTTAAAAACTCGAACTATACACGAGTATATACGGTAATTGTATGTTGATGGAATTTTGTTGTTGTAAAAGACATACATTATTGTATTTAAACTTATAAACAACAAATACCTTCCCAGAATTATGTTATAGTAGCATTAAAAGCTCACATTACCAAGAACAAAACTTGAGTAATGCACAGCTCAGTCTAAAACTTTTCCCAGTTAATTTCTTGATTGAGAATAATTATTTCCGGTTCAGGATTAACCAGAGGTACAACTTAAGACACCCAGACCTACTAAGACCACCCTCCCATGCGCTCCTCTCAGTCCCAGACCTCCATAAAATATCATGGTGCGAAGGTGTGGAACAACTTACCCTCACCCATCCAAGCAAAGACTACAGGTATGCTCCCTTCCTTGAACCCCCATCTTAAAAAATATCTATTGTCTATGTACCCATATTTTTGTAACACTTACCTTGCCATCAAAACCATTATACTGTATCATATATTGTCATGTAGATAGAAATTACCAATGCAATAATTATATATTTGTCGTCAAGCCAATATCCTGACTGTCTGTCTCCTTGTTTCACCCTAACACAATGCATGTTGTATTGCTTCCATCTCTTATCAGATTACTGCATATCAACTCCACTGTAAAATATGTACAGTATATACTTATAATATAAATTTAATGTAAAAAATAAAAAATAAATAAAAATATATAAAATATAAAAACAATAAACAAAATAAATGAATAAAAATAAGTGATAATCGTGGTAACATTCTCATATGTATTTAGGGTACTAACACTAATCCAGATGATACTAAAGGTTTTATAATAATTTCTTGAGATAATGTACGGGACAGTATATATCAGGTACCACTAAGAGAGCTCAGGCTCTCAACTGGCTCAGTCATGTCAATATTGTATTGTTATTACTGTCCACTGTATCTGTATTTTTGTAGCTAAATAAACTGTCTCAATATAAATATTGCATAAGTATACAGCACATACTGTACATGTCTGATCTAGCCAAGTGGGCTAACCTAAACCAATGACAAGTTTCATCAAGCGAATAGCTTTCTAACTAATTTACCCTCCAGCCTTCTGTGAAGCCTGTTGTTTCTCAGACCCATGTAAAGGTTAGAGCTGCCAGGAGGGTTAGCTGATCATAGATGTATTACCTTAATTACGGTTGTTTGGTTTCCTAATCTAGCAGGCATATAGCTACACATCACTCTTGAGAAACATCAAGCAAAATTTATAACAAATTAATAATGTAAGATAATTTACACACTAACTTAAGTGTTTAAATCTGTAACAAACAAATTTCAGATATACAGTACTACAGTGTACAGTAGGTATCACTACATTAAATACAGTACAGTACATTACAGTACAGGTATTGTTATACAGTATTTCAAAATTTTCAGGAAAATATACTGGATATTTTTTATCTATTTTTTTTTCATTATAACCTAATCCAACAGATAAATTTTCAAAATTAAATGTACTTCTGAATTTTACCCAAAATATTCAAATTCAGTTGTAAACATCAATATAGTAGTCTATACTCTGTAATATAAAGAGTGTGTGTGTGTGTGTGGAATGCGTCTCATGTGAAGAGAGATGTGGTCAAGTTTTGACTGCATTCCACTATAAAGTCCATTAAATTATAATTAAGCCTTACTCTAACCTTCCTTTACTTTAATAGTGGCCAGTTTTACTTCTTAAATATATTTCCAACTAAAATACCTTATAGCAGCTCATCTGCCAAGGACAATAAATTATTGGACATCTTACTGAAGCTCTGTACATGAGTGGTGGTGCACCACGTATTACTAGTTACTGTTCTACAGGTTCTTTACAGATATGGTCATTTATTTTACTATACCCTCTGTATAAGAATACACTACAGTGGGACAGCAAAGAAATTTGTGAAAATAATGTCTTTACGTATGTCCTTATGAACTCATCAAAATACAATATGGTTGGAAATAATGGGACAAATTATATA